>NC_054702.1:27925464-28202964 GCF_016097555.1 Gigantopelta aegis
TTATTAACTTTACTTCAAAACGAGTTCTGCATTTTGTAAAACATGTTTTTCATGTTTTAAGTTCTTTGTATTTTTATGAATTAAATTGTATTTTTGTTAAATGGTTTAGTAATATAGTCAATATAAAATATGTATTTGTGGCGAAATAATCCGGATAGGGACAAACTAATAGTACTAAGTTGGGTCAGTTTGACATGAGACAAAATGTTTGGCATCACTGAAAATGCAGATCAGGCCTGCTACTCGTGATTGTCACGTGTACACTGTTTTACAGAGTGTTCCCGTGCTTTCTCACTCTAAGGAGCCGTTCAACAATTAAGCAATTTCTGCAGCGTTTTGCGTCATTGGAATTGTTCGTGTTATTGAATGGTGGGTGAAGGGCCACAAACTACACCAATAACCATCCAGTTCATGAAAGTATTGTGACTGACAGCCAAAGCAAAGATGAGCTGTAGATAAATAATGTTAAAAAAGGAATAAAACAACATTAAAGGAATAAAACTAAACTGATAAGTAATGATAATAACAAAAACATTTTAAATTTCAGTTTCATTTTAATGACAGTTCAAAATTATATTCATAAAACTTTTATGAAATATGTGGGCAACCAAGAGATGATGTTGGGCAACCAACCATCACAATTTCACATTTGTGCACCCCTGGACTTCATTTTTGGTTCAAGCGTTGCCGTGTATTCAACCCTTCACTGTTTGACCCAGCGAGATTCTACTGTATATTAATTAATTCTACGGTCATGAAGTGTCTATGATATATTTAACACAAATAATTTAAAAGAAAAAAAACAATTAAAAACCCATAAGATCATGAACATTTAGTTCTGTTCCTTTTGGATTGTCTTTTCCTACAAATTTTTAAACTGTTGCTCTCCAAAATTATTATTTGCTGTTGTCAAAATACTGTTGTGGGGTTGTTGGTTTTTTTGTGGGTTTTTTATGGGGTTTGGGGTTTTTTTAGGGGGGGGGGGGGGGGGGTGTTATAAAAAAAAAAAATGTATTTAGAACAAAATACTTATCTTACTTTAATTTTTGTTATTTTATTCATATTTTGCTTGCAGGACTACAAGAAAACTCAGAAGATAACCTGGCTGGCCGAGACGGACCAGGCGAAGTTCACACCGTCTGTGTGTGTTCATTTTGATCACATCATCACCAAGCCAGTGCTGGGAAAGGAGGAAGACTTCAAGCAGTATGTCAATATGGACTCGAAGGTGAGCAGCTAGCCAAGTCCAGGGTCATAGGTTTATTAGAGAAAACCCCCCACAATTTATTGTGTTTAAAATCTTCTAGAAAATATGAAGACGAACCAGCTTTATTTACTTTTTCATATTATATAACTTTGAAATCATCATTTTACATGTATACCCTATCCCCCAAAACAAAATCAACAAAAATCAACAAAAAGCCCAAAATAAAACTAAAAGGACAATCTACTGAAAAAGAAAGAAAAAATGAAATTGTGGACTACTTCAATGTTAAAAAGAATGGACATAAGCAGTTCTCAGTCCATGTGTACATTATATTTATTTATTTATTTATTTATTTATTCCAATATAATTGTCAATACATTTTTGTGCTCTTTAACAGAAAGAATATGTTATGCTTGGAGATCCATGCCTGTCTTCTCTGAAGAAAGGGGAGATAATCCAGCTTCAGCGACGAGGTTACTACATCTGTGACCAGCCATATGAGCCAGTCAGGTTTGTCTTTGTCTTCTGTTTCATTCAACTTAGTACATAAACATTGCTAACTCTGGGTGAGCAGAACATTTTGCCAAATCATCTATTTAATCTTCAGTAATTACAAAACCCCAGTTCTAATACAATAACAATTGTTGCATAAAATTTATTCGCCAAATGAAAATAAAATTTGCCAATTGCTTTGAAAATTCACCATTGGCAAACTTGGTGAGTGCCAGAGCTAGTCCTATGCTGTGGAGGTATGCTTGTTACTCGAGAAATTGGTTACAAGTTGTCAGCCTAACACGGTAGATTACCTTTCATGTTTTCACATTGAAACCTATGATAAGTAGTTATTATATTCAGCATTTAAAAAATTAGTGGTCTTGTTTTTCATGCTTTACGAACTGAATATATTATAGTGGTTAGAAAAAGTGCAAAGAAGCACAAAGCCAAGTCTTCAACCATGTTCTGTGTACCTTCGACCATAATCTATGTACCTTCGACCATATTCTATGTATCTTCGACCATATTCTGTGTACCTCATTTTCCCTCCTGATATCACATTTTCCTTTTAAAAATATCAGTTGATATTTATTTGCAGAGAAAATTTAAACGAACCAAGGCCCATGCTTAAAAAACTTTTAAAAGTTCAGATTCAAGACTTGACAAACAGACTTTAACTTTGTTGTCACCCATAATGTGTTCTCAATAAACATCCATTAACATAACTGTATGCTATTTATATGGCAAAGACTTTGTTAAAACCTAAAGACTGAACTTCATAGTTTATAATCATCTGCCTATATCTGTCATTAACAAGTAGTTTTAGATCTGCATGAAATATTTAGCTTATTACATTATAAAGTTTTTCTCAATACTGGTTTGTGTTTACATTTCAGCCGGTATACTGGAAAAGCCAGCCCATGTATCTTGTTCCACATCCCAGATGGACATCAGAAAGAGATGCCAACAGCTGGTTCCAAGCACAAGCCAGATGTCAGTGTCAAAGAGGTAATAAATTGATTGTCGAGGTTTTTCAGCTTGGGCCAAACTTGAAACAAAAATTAAACATTTGTGTTGTGAAAACAGAATTGCTGGGTTGTATTATGGTATGGCGTCTGTCTGTTCATAGACTTTTTGTTACTGGGGCATATGCTTCTTACTCCTCATGTACCGGGGACGGGATGTAGCCCAGTGGTAAAGCGTTCGCTTGATGAGCGTTCAATCTGGGATCGATCCATGTTTATGGGCCCATTGGGCTAGTCCTCACTCCAGCCAGTGCTCCACAACTGTGCCATATAACCATAAATAAAATGTGTTGAGTGCATCATTAAATAAAACATTTCCTTCCTCAAGTACCGCACAGGAATTATTAGGGGTATTTTTTAATGTATAGGAATAGTATATGTAGTGGTAGCAGTTTTTTCTCTCTTCATTAACCAGTTATCGAAATAACTATATATTAGACACTTAATGGCCATAGTTTAAAATATGCTGAAATGTTATTAAACCTGTATTTCTATCCAGTTCCAAAAACAGGAAAGCTTAGAGTAAGAGCGGTGAATCTTCTGAGATTTAATAATCAAATGCGCATCTTGTAACCATTGGATCTGATCGTGTACTGTATTGTTTTTCTGAAAACAGAAAGCTCAGAGTAAGAAAGGCAAAGCTGCTGAGAAGTCTCCTCAAGACGAACAGCCTCCCGCTGTGAAAGAGTCAACTAACATGGCGGATATCGACAACAGAATCCGAGTTCAGGGAGACACGGTCAGAAAACTGAAGGGAGAAAAAGCTTCTAAAGTAAGTCTTTGTTTCATAACGTGTGTTTGGTTTTGCATTAGGTACATGAGTTTAGTTAGAATAATAAATGTTCGCAGATGTCATTTCTCATTCCCATTGGACTATTTCTCACTCCAGCCAGTGCACCACGACTGGTATGTAAAAGGTTGTGGTATGTGTTATCCTGTCTGTGGGATGGTGCATATAAAAGATCCCTGCTGCTAATCGAAAAGAGTAGTCTATGAAGTGGCGACAGCGGGTTTCCTCTCTCAATATCTGTGTGGTCGGTAACCATGTGTTTGACGCCATATAACGATAAATAAAATGTGTTGAGTTAAATAGAACATTTTCTTCCTTTTCATTCTCATCCCAGGGCTGCCACTCGCCAAATTTGCCAATTGCAAATTTTAAACACAGCTGGTGAATTTAATTTCAGTTTAGTGAAATAATT
Source organism: Gigantopelta aegis (assembly GCF_016097555.1). Classification (NCBI taxonomy): domain Eukaryota; kingdom Metazoa; phylum Mollusca; class Gastropoda; order Neomphalida; family Peltospiridae; genus Gigantopelta; species Gigantopelta aegis. The sequence goes on from NC_054702.1 coordinate 27,929,394, forward strand.
TCACGTTATGATTGATATTGAAAATAATGGTGGGTTTCTGCAATTTTTTTATTTAATAGAGAACTTGGCAAAAAAATTCTGCTGACCTAGAGCTATCCCTGCATCTTGTGATATTGCTTATTTAATCTTCATCTTGTACATGCAATATCCTTTACATTTAATCAGAAGTAGCAACGTTTCTTCTCTCGTCTAAAGCACATGTGGCAATTGCCATGTGTTGCATACAAATGACCACCAATTAAACAATGTGCTGAGGTATTACAAAACATATATTCCAGGATGCGGGGTCATAGCCCAGTGGTAAAACAGTTACCTGATGTGCGGTCTATCCGTCAGTGGGATTATTGGGCTAATTCGTATTCCAGCCAGTGCTTGACCACTGGTGTAGCAAATGTGATGATATGTACTACCCTGTCTGTGGGATGATGCATATAATAGATCCCTTGCTGCTAATCAAAAAGAATAGCTCATGAAGTGGCAACAGTGGATTTCCTCCCTCAATATCTGTGTGGTCCTTAACCATATGTCTGACGCCATATAACCATAAATAAAATGTGTTGAGTGCGTCGTTAAATAAAACATTTCCTTCCTTCCTGTGTTATTATGTGTGTGGTCCTTAACCATATGTCCATTGTTATTATGTGTGTGGTCCTTAACCATATGTCCATTGTTATTATGTGTGTGGTCCTTAACCATATGTCCATTGTTATTTTGTAATATAACTACATAATTACAAATGTGTTGAATAAAACATCTCTTCTTTTTTCTTTACATACATCCTTTTCCTTTTATTTGCAGGGTGATATTGATGCTGCTGTCAAGATGTTGCTGTCTTTGAAAGCTGAGTTTAAGTCTGCCACTGGGAAAGACTGGAAGCCGGACGCACTGAAGACAGACAACAAACCACAGACAGACAACAAACCACAGACTGATGTGGACGACTTGAACAACAAGATTGTCATGCAGGGAAACAAAGTCCGTGATCTGAAGGCTAACAAGGCAACCAAGGTATTTAAAAATACTGTCAAATTCAGGGATTAGCCATTGTTTGGGATTGTGAATCACTTATAAATGATGATCGGAATGTATAAAATATTACATGTACTAAAATAGTCAATAATCCTAGAGAGAGAGAAAAAGAAGTTGGAAATTTTCATTATTACAGTTTTTGTCTTAACTAATTTGTGTGTAGATATAAAAAAAATGTTTACATCTGTGCTGGTATATAAAATAATTAAGATTTACATGCATGGGGAATATTTTGTTTTAAAAATATTGATTAAGAACTATTATTTAATGTTTTAGAATTGTTCAGTATTTTCTGAAAATTGTTTAGAAAAGCAAGACACGATACTAAACAAAATGTTTGCTGTATTGTGTATAGTTTTGTAAATTAAAAAAAAATTAGTTCAAGACCAGTTATTAGCAATACTAAGTGAAAAACATTAACACATGTTAATACTGGTGCTTTCTTCAACAATATTAGATCAGATTTACATCTTTTTATATATATATATATATATATATATATATATATATATATATATATATATATATATATATATATATTTGATCAACTTGCAGCCTGACATTGATGCCGCTGTTAAAGAACTGTTGTCTCTGAAAGCTGACTACAAATCGGCCACTGGCAAAGACTGGAAGCCTGGAAGCACGCCTTCAAAAGAAGCGAGTCCATCGCAGGTTAATGTGAATGACTTGAACAACAAAATTGTCACACAGGGAAATACAGTTCGAGACCTGAAGTCAAAGAAAGCAGAGAAGGTAGGTTACATGGTAGTGGTATAGCCCTTGGTATTGTGATGGGGTATTTAGCACCTGAAGGGGTAAAACACAGTTTGGTGTTTCCCATTTCACTTGTAGGGGCGAGACGTAGCCCAGTGGTAAAGCGCTCACCTGATGCGTGGTTGGTTTGGGATCAGTCCCCGTCAGTGGGCCCATTGGGCTATTTCTCGCTCCAGGCAGTGCACCACGACTGGTACATCATAGGCTGTGGTATGTGCTGTCCTGTCTATGGGATGGTGCATATAAAAGATCCCTTGCTGCTAATCAAAAAGAGCAGCTCATGAAGTGGTGACAGTGGGTTTCCTCTCTCAATATCCGTGTGGTCCGTAACCATATATTCGACACCATATAACCGTATATAAAATGTGTTGAGTGCATCATTAAATAAACCATTTCCTTCCTTCCCTTTCACTTGTAAACATAATTCCAATCCCCTTCACACTCAGGGTTCGCACAGCCTTGAATTTGAAGTGGAGCCTTATGAAGTACAGTTAATTTTGTTTAATGTCACCACTAGAGCACATTGATTAATTGATCTTCATCTGTTGGATTTCAGACATTTAATTATTATGACTTGCAGTTATCGGAGGAAATCCATTATATTTTCCCGTTAGTAACAAAGGATCTTTTATATGCACAGACAGAACAACACATACCATAACCTTTTATATACAAGATGTGGTTCACTGGTTCCGATGAAAAAAGAAATGGGTCCATGGAGATGGTTCAATCCTGTTACCTGAGCGCACTGCCTACTTAGATACATCCCAACCCTACATAGTCTTGAAAAGTCCTTGAATTTGAAGTCTTAACATTATGGAGGCTTTGTAAAGGCCTTGAAAAACAATGTTTCAAGCCTTGTCAGTAGGTGGGTTCGTTGAATACATATTAACACCTACCGAGAGACAGGGACTGACAAACAGTATGTATCAGTTGTTGTAGCACAAATCGACCGCAGTCCAGTTACTTTTAATTAGACAGTTTGTTTCAGACTCATAGAAGTTTTTCAATGATGTTTTCAATGTTTTATTAGTCTTTTATTGTTTCCGATAATAATGCAATTTTTTCTGTGATGTTTTTAATCCATAAATTTTATTTATGGTCATTCCTTGAATCCCACCCAAAAAAATGCCAGTTATTTTTCAGCATGAATTTCCTCTAGCCCTATTCTGTTTATATTTGAGAATAGGACCAGAGTGTGTTATTACTGTTAAAAATGTCGATTTCAAAATTTCACACCTTTAGTTTGATTATTAATCACCTAGCGGTCCAACTGGAGGTCATTACTGGTTTCATCTCCATCCTTCTGTCTGTCTGTCTATCTGTCTGTAAGACATAGTTTGATTATTAGTCACCTAGCGGTCCAACTGGAGGTCACTACTGGTTTCATCTCCATCCTTCTGTCTGTCTGTCTATCTGTCTGTAAGACATAGTTTGATTATTAGTCACCTAGCGGTCCAACTGGAGGTCACTACTGGTTTCATCTTCATCCTTCTGTCTGTCTGTCTATCTGTCTGTAAGACATAGTTTGATTATTAGTCACCTAGCGGTCCAACTGGAGGTCACTACTGGTTTCATCTCCATCCTTCTGTCTGTCTGTCTATCTGTCTGTAAGACATAGTTTGATTATTAGTCACCTAGCGGTCCAACTGGAGGTCACTACTGGTTTCATCTCCATCCTTCTGTCTGTCTGTCTATCTGTCTGTAAGACATAGTTTTTCAGACTTTTTTTTACAATGGCTCAAGATTTTGAGCTAAAATTGTGTGCTTTATCTTGTACTGTTACCCATTTTTGACAGTTACGGCCCTTGAACTTAGGAGATTTGAAAATTTGTTTTATGATCTTTTTTTCCTGGAATACCTCAAAATATTAAGTTGAAATGTTTTGAATAGCTTTACCATTTACTGTTACCAAATAAATTTGACTTCCCAGGGGATTTACTGATTTTTCAGAGAGTTATGGCCCTTGAACTGATACAAACAAAAATATGGGGCCTGTAGGAGACATATACTGCTTGAGCATTACTCTTAAAATTCTTGTTTTATATATGTTTATATTTATATGTTTTTGTACAAATATTTAGAACTAGGCAGTATTGAAATTTCAGGTTAGGTATCAGTATTTTTGGGTTGATTTACCTCGGTATCAGTACGTTATTCAGTATTGATACAGTACCCATGCCGATACTGATATTGAGTGGTATTTTTGGTGTATTCTGCTTTCACCCAGTTAAGTTTCACCCACTAATTTAATCTAAATAAAATTAAATTCCATACACATTCTCTCTCTCTTTTTTTTTTTTTTTAAAGCTATTTTGTGTTAACAGAAATATTGTTATTGCTATACTAAATGGCGTAAAACATTTTTCAATACCGAATTTTTTTTATTTTGAGATTTGCTCAGTATGGTAAATCGGTATTGACATGATACCGATACCAAACGGTATATACAGCATATCGCCCAGCTCTACAAATATTGCACAAAGAAACCTGATACCACTGTCCGAAACACAGAGCCAGTTTCGGATAGGGACATCTGGTTCGTTCTTGTAGCATTTGTACCAGTCACTAACATGTAACTTTAATGTTATGAGTAAACTCGAAAGGGATCGAAGTAAAGGTTTGTGGCAGGGGTGGGGGAAAATAAAATTGTTAATCGTTCCCATCACTACCGGGGGTGGGGTTTAAAAAAAAGAAAGGAACAAAAATTAAAATTATAAAAACATTTAAAAGGTGACATTTGCCAAATAGTGTTTCAAAAAATCATAGTCACTGTGAGGTTTGTATCATTTTGTATCATGAACACAAACCATAAATATAAAAACTTTTTTTTTAAAATGTTTATCACATTAGTGGAGGAATGAAAGTTATGAATTTAATTCTGATATATATCTAAAAATTACAAGTATTCAGTGTTGTGTCCAGGGCCCAATTTCACAAAACATCGTAAGCCTAGTTTTGCACGTAAACGTAAATCTACAACTAAACCACAGTTCTTATTACTGTTATAGTACAACAAATATAGTTAGAAGTTCACGTATTTCATTTTCTTTTGTGCTCCTTCCGTAATTTTATTCGTGAAATAGAAGCCAAACACTTGTAAATGTATGCCCGGTATAACTGCTAGTCACAGACGTAAACTTACGATGTTTTGTGAAATAGGCCCCTGAACATTAATAAAAGATGACACTGTTAAATGTTTGACAGTCTGAATTGGCACATGTTTAGAGTAAACGTTGCTGCTGATTAGGTGAAATTTTACTGGGCTGAGTTCAACCAGACTGAGCAGAAAAATGCCAGCCAGACTGATTTATGCGCTTCATGTAAACCAAGTGTACATGTTGGGAACCAATCACAGAGCAGAAAATTTGGCATCAAGGATTATATCGTTCGTCTGTCGGTTATGCAAAACCAATATCAACATAAACGACGGATCATTCGTGCAAAAGCTGTAATCGGTCGTCAGAAAATTAAAACAAATGTGTGTTGGCTAATATCAATGTTTTGGAAAAGTGCGTGCAGTGGGAAATCCCTGAACTAGATGTACGTCATATGTGCTTGATGGTAATGTTCTAACCAGCTTTCCCTCCGTCGTTCAGTGTGTCCACAGGTACCCACAAACAGAAATTGCCAGTACATATACTATAGTTACATATATATTATATAATATAAGTATAACATATCCAACGTTATTGTTTGGGGATACCTGTGAACATGTCCAGCTATTTCCTTCATGACCACTGTCACTTTCGTTATAAAACGCTACCTACATTGGCAAGCCACCAACATATTTACAATTTACGGACATTTGTTGAAATTTTAATACTCGATCTTGACATCAAGATATTTGGTGTTTGAAGCACGTCAAAGAACCTTTATGGGTAGTTTCATAGAATATTATATTATATACCGATGCAATTTAATTACACTGAGGAAAGTGTAGTAGTGTTGGTATAAAGTGCTCCTACTGGCAGTAGCTAGTGGGAATTTCCCTATTAGCTCAGTTGGTAGAGCACTGGACTCTCACACTGAGAGTCTGTGGTTCGAATCCCCTCAGTGGAGGTTGATTTTTATCTGTTACATTTGGAGCCGACATAGGGACTGGGCGTGTTCTTAACACAAGAACACAATTATAACCAAGTCAGGACCCGTAACAGTTCAACTACCCGTGGCCCACAGCTCCGGGACGTAGCTTCACTTGAGGGGGGGAGTATGTAGTAGTGTTGGTATAAAGTGCTCCTACTGTAGTATTATTAACATGCACCGCCGTGTACAAGATCTCGTGCCACCGTCTTAGATTCTCATTTGATTATTGTTGCCCATTAACCTTTTCATTTGTATCTAACTACTGAAGAAAATTGTTGTGTAAACACTAAAACTGCATGAATGACATATTGGTTGTCTGAAAAATTCATGTGTTATGCCCTGCAATAAAATAGTTCGCGAACGTTAGCAAAATGTTTGCTGGCTGAACTTATGGTCGGTGTAGGCCAACTTTTCTGCTCACCTAAACAAAACAAAAAAGGTTGAAAGCATTTATAATTTTCAAGACCTTTTTATATATTAGATACACTATAATGAACAATAAATACATTTATAGATATTTCAGAATATTTTATGCTATTTCATAGCAGTGTTTATTTCACAAAGGTTTCTTGGTAGTACTAAACCAAATAACTTCCGGCTGGGTCAAAGTTCGAGGTGCATCGAACGTTTGATAGAGAAGTGAACACCACAAGTTCTGTGATTGGTTGTAAATGTGAGTGTGTTGGTTGTAAAAAATAATAGTTTCATCTGGGTTAAAAAAATATGCAGTTCTATTTCATCTAGTACCAGTGTGTCAAGTAGCCTTGTGCTTGAAACATGTATAGGGTACCTGTAAAAAAAAGTACGCGAATTTTGTGCGGAACTAGGGTAGTCATAGACGAAACGAGCAGCTTGACCCCCAATTCTTTCTGATTCACTTTAAGTGTGAGAGGTGGTAGTATTTATATCCGTGGCATTTGTGTCGATTGATACGCTGCATGTAGGAGTTTTAGCCACATATGTTACTATTGTCGTCTATGGGATTTGATTTGGTAGTATACACCTTCTTGCAATTTTCTCGACCTGTGGTGTTAGATTTAGGAAAATAATTATTTTTAGGCACGATACATGACGAATGTTTCATTGTTGAAAATTAACAACATACAAAGTGCTCTCAATCCCTGTTTCAGTGTTCTACTGAAATGTTTTTAATTAATAATCAAATTATTATTTTTATAGCCACCCTACAAATTAAATAGTCAACAAAGTATATGGTTTACATTTAGAACGATAACTATTTCAAGTTTTTATAGATGCCTTACATTTCTTAATGGATCTATACTGGGGTATGTTGTACAAGCTCAGCACTAAATAAACAGTTTCTTCTATGGTAAGATGCAGCACTACAACTTGTCATCAGCAAACTTGCCGTTTGTGACAAAAAATAGCCGATGTGCATTTTTGTGCTGGCGTGTCATTAAATATTCATTCATTCATTCATTGTGTCACATACAATTTATTACTAGGTCACTGTGATACAAAAAAAATCAAATAATTTGTCTATATTCTGACCATCACAGGAAAATCTTGTTTGGCCTTTGAACTGTTGATCTATCCCATTGCAAACATTTCACATAATTAGAATTGAAACATACCTGTAACATATTCAGAAATATCTATGGTTTTCCATCAAACTCCTGACAGGCGTATCATGTACATGTACCTCACTGGTACTCTTGTTGTTTGTTCTTAAATGTATACATGAGTAATTCAAGGAATTGGAATCTATCAACTATTAGACCGAACGTATGTTTTGACCACAGCCATCCTAGTAATGAATGTTCAGGTCTGTTTATCAACACACCAAAACACATTCCATAGTTTGCACGTGCATCACGCAGTTGCCCCTTACACGTGCGTGGGCTGTCATCTCAATTTTGACAATTTCCAGGAAGGTTGGTTAATCACTGAGAAACATTATTTCTGTCAATCTTTTTCATTCTGTTGATCATACATTGTTATTGTTTTGTTTTTAGTCATTTTTATTGTTTGAATTTGCAATTTACTGATAAAAGTTAAAACAACGTCAACTTTCAAATTTCACCCCAATCATCCTTCAAGATCTTTGGTGGTCATAAAACCTAATGTAATACTGAACTACCGGTTGTAATATTTACCCAATTAATTCACTATTATCATATAACCATTCCCCACAGCTAATATACCTTATAATTTTGGCAATTTTAAATTCTTATTAGAGGGTCTTTTTAAGAGTATATATATATATATATATATACACACACACATACAGGTATATGTATGTATACTCAACAATGAAAGTTTGGTTAATGTTAAAAGAAATGGCATAACATTTATAAATTAACCTATTTTTATTTAATTAATATTCACATCTGAAATGTTTTCCATTTACAAACAACATAAAGTGATAAACTCATCAACCTTTGCCTTAACACAACAGGACGACCTGGTTTTCTTTTAAGTTTATTCAACCATGGCAAATTTAGACGTTATAAGAGATATTTGCTAAACTTTCGTTGTTGAGTTATATATATAATTAAAAACACACACATATACACACACAAATGCAGCATTAAGTCAACATTTCTCAAGACAAGATAAACATTGCTTAAGATAACACCATGTAACAAATCTCAGTCCAGATTATGGTCATACAGAAAAGAAAAACATTCTGAACATAAATAAAACAGGATCACTAAAAAGTTTAGTTTTCCAGATGAGATTTTCTATTTAAAGCCTGGTTTTCATACAGTCTATAAAATTACATGCATCTCCGACTGACATAGTAGTTATGTTTAATAAGAAATAATTATTTCTAAATCAAATTATGTACGATTATTTTTGTGTTAAATACGTTTTTAATTTATTGTTTTTATTTTCCTCATCTCTATAAGTTAACACCATGTGATTTTTGCAGAAAATAAACAAAGTAATAAATAAATAAATGCAGCTGTTCTGTGATGCATGAATATAGTTATCCAAAGATGGCCTTTACAGCTGTTCAACCGGATCGGCTCCTTCACAACTACAGTACACACAAATGAATATCAATCAATGGGTTGGCCTGTTTCTAAAGAATGCCAAGATACTGAAATTAGGTCAGTGACTCAGTGCAGTGTACAATGTAAATACTGGGAACTGCACACGTGGAATTACATGTAAGATGTGAGATTCTAACAGTAAAACATATTGGGTGGGGGGTTTTTCTATTATTGTTACATGTAGGTAAGGCCTTAACAAATACATTTATTAATTGGTAGTAATTGCTGCTTTGAACAGATGTATTTTAGTTTGAATATTTACAGGTCTGGTTCTGACAAGCTATGTTTACTCTGATTTTACACGTTGTTATATGTAGTGACACTACACAAGTCAATTTCTTGATATCTGTGTTGTTGTTTTATTTTTGAAATCGGTTTAGAACCAGAATATTATGGTGATTTAGACTTCTCACTACTGCTAGTAACTCTCTGACTTGAGCCAAGGAGCCAGATGTAGTCCAGTGGTAAAGCGTTCGCTTGATGCACGGTCGGTTTGGGATCGATCCCTGTCAGTGGGCCCATTGGACTATTTCTTGCTCCAGCCAGTGCACCACAACTGGTACATCAAAGGCTGTGGTATGTGTTATCCTGTCTGTGGGATGGTGCATATAGAAGATCCCTTGCTGCTAATCGAAAAGAGTAGCTCATGAAGTGGCGACAGTGGGTTTCCTCCCTCAATATCTGTGTGGGCCTTAACCATATGTCCAACGCCATATAACCGTAAATAAAATGTGTTGAGTGTGTTGTTAAATAAAACATTTCCTTCCTTCCTTCTTAGCCGACTTGCAGCAAAAAACAGTTTGGTATGTAAGTGTTTTAAATCAGGTTTTCAAATATTTTTTTATATATAAAGAATTGTTTGATGGAATGAATTTAAGCTATATCTCGTATTTCTGAAAACGATACATACAAATAATTTGTGTATGGGAAAACACTGAAGGGTTTAAATTAATAGCAAGATAAAGTTTCTGTTACATCCTGGTTATATTATTGTGTACATACATGTACCATGTGTAGATTATATAATTAATTTTGGAATTTTTTTGTAATCTCTTTGTTGACAGTAAGTCCTGTCTTGGGGGAATGTGCTCATACATGTACACCATGGCAAGCTCTGGGTGTGTAGAACATTTAGCCAAATTATCTATTAAATTTCAAAAATTGCAGAAACCCACCATTATTTTCAACAAAATAACAATCATGACATGAACTTCTTTCACCAAATTTAAATAAAAGTTGCCAGATGTGTTTCAGATTCGTAATTGGCGAATTTGGCTAGTGCCAGAGCTATAGCCCTGTACACTGTGATGTGTTTCCTCTAAATGTTACCCCTTTTGGTTACCAGTAGTGTTTACTGTAGTGTAACAATATCATTATGTTGTGCAATTCTTCCCTCAAAAGTATAAATTCAGCTTAGAAATTAAATTATATTAGTCGATACTGACAGTATTCAAGGATCTACATGATTATTTTATACACAGTAAGTTGGCATTATTAGTGGGGGGGTGTGTGTTTATTTTTAATATTATATTAAGATTGTAAAAGCTAATTTTCTTAAGATTTTTAATGTTATAATTTTAAACGCATAGAAAATTATAAGTATTTATATAGGTTTGTAAAGAAGACTAGAGTTTTTAATTTTTTAAGATGATTATTGCTTTCTAAATATTGTCAATTTTTCACTCTCTGCATTTATTCAATTTTTCACTTTTTCCTCTCTTTTTTTTTTAGCCTGCATGCTGATCATTAATGATAATAACATTTGTTATTTTTTAGTTTTGTCTTTACTATTCTCAGAATATAATTGATGCAGAAGTGAAGACCCTACTATCACTAAAAGCGCAGTACAAAAGTGCGACTGGCAAGGACTGGAAACCTTCATCAGAGACTGCAGCTAAGCCAGCGGAGGCTGGAGCAAAGTCGACAGACAAGATGTCAACAGCAACCAGCAGCACTGACACAGATGAGGCGAAAAGCCTCAAGATTCAAATCGATAAGCAGGGAGACAAAGTCCGAAATCTCAAGACTTCCGGTGCAGCAAAGGTTTGTGTTGTATACAAAACAAAAATTCCATAATTTTCTGCATATGACCTTGGGGGGAAAATACCAGAAGAAGAAGAAAAAAAGGTTATTTTGTTATGATCAGTCTTTTTTGCTCCTAATTAAAGGGAAACACCCTAGTTACGGCTAGTTGTTAACCATTACGGCGTTGTTTTTCGCTATTAAACCCATGTTTTCACAAATAAAATTGCACTTTACTTACCGTTTATTATTTAGAATATACATTTCCATTCACCTGAAGTGTTTTTTGGTAATCCTGGTAATCCAGGTGTTTGTAATACCACAAAATGCATTTTTCGTATTTCTGAAAAACGGACGCACGTTTGAGAAAAAACCGTTGAGCAGACAAGGTCTAATCTATTTTTAGACGGGATATTTCCATTTCAATGTCACAGACGTTGGTATACCACGTGACCGTTATCATTTTGGTTCGGTTTGTTTTCTCGTGCACGGGTCGCGCAATCAACATCTGATTTGTTGTTGTTCATTTGTGAGATTTTTCTTCACAGTTCGTGAACATTTTCAGTAACAATAAAGTTCAGACAAGTAAGTATCTCAATACAAAACGTTACAAACCCTTAAAACCAATAATTTTGCTACATCCTACGATATCTGGACAGGGGATACAACCAGGACAGAACAGTTGGAACATGTCCAGGAGAGGTGAAAAGAACGCACCCCAAGTCTGTGAAATTTGTCGTGACGTAGGCATTGTGCTTCGAGCGACATCTACCAGTGACATCAGAATACAAACTTTCAAAATTATTTCAAGCAATTGGGACATGGGGATTCCCATGGTATTTATCGATATAAAACCTGCTTTTTCACTCCATTTGATAAAAATGTGATCTAAGTGTGTTACAGGTTTGTAGATTAACCAAATTATAATTTATTTTCGCTGGATGGAACTAGGGTGTGCGGCTTTAATAGGCTTTTAAATACATTTTATAGTAATTGTTGAATATTTTTTAACAATATATATTAGACAGGTCTATTCTATTGTTTTCAATTTCATTTATGTAGCATTGTGTGGGAGGGACATAGTCTAGTGGTAAATCGCTCACTTGATGTGCAGTTGGTTTGGGATTGGTCCCCGTTGGTGGGCCCACTGGGCTATTTCTCATTCCAGCCAGCACACCTGAAAATCAAAGGCCATGATATCTGCTATCCTGTCTGTGGGATAGTGCATATAAAAGATCCCTTGCTACTAACACAATATGTCAAAATTACCAAATGTTTGACATTCAATAGCCGATGATTAATAAATCAATTTGCTCTAGTGGTGTCATTAACAAAACAAACTAACGTTATGTAGCATTGTATTTAAACTTGCCCAAGTTTGCTTTGAGGGTAGGTCTTAAAGGGACATTCCTGAGTTTGCTGCATTGTAAGATATTTCTGGCTGATAAAATATTTCTACGATTCAACTTACCTATTAAATATATTTTCTTGTTTAGAATATCAGTGTCTGTATATTCAATGTGTCTCTGGTCATCTTAATATTTGTTAGAAGCCCAAACTGGATTTTGTCTTCAAATAATTTCGTATGGACGAAAAAAAGTTATTTTTGGAAATAAAATGAAATTTAACCTAGTACAAATATTAGAACGATTAGAAACACGTTTAATATACAGCCACTAATATTTTATATAGAAAAATATATTTGATATGTAATTACAATCGTTAAAAAGTCTCTGTTAGTCGATAACATCTTAAAACTTGCAGCAAACTCAGGAATGTCCCTTTAACAAAAAGCTACCATACATGTACATTAAGATAAGCGATTCGGATTGCTAATTTGTAGTAAACAGTTAAATTACCTGTATGTTTTTATTCCGATTGCTAACTTGCAGTAAACAGTTAAATTACCTGTATGTTTTTATTCCGATTGCTAACTTGCAGTAAACAGTTAAATTACCTGTATGTTTTTATTCCGATTGCTAACTTGCAGTAAACAGTTAAATTACCTGTATGTTTTTATTCCGATTGCTAACTTGCAGTAAACAGTTAAATTACCTGTATGTTTTTATTCAGGCTGACGTTGACAAAGCGGTTCAGGTTCTTCTTGACCTGAAAGCCAAATATAAGGACCTCACTGGACAAGACGTGGCTGGTGCTCCTAGAAAAGACAAGAAAGAGAAGAAGGCAGAAAAGAAAGCCGATAAGGGAGGTAATAAAGCCGATAAGGGAGGTAATAAAACGGAGAAGAAGCAGGACAAGGCCGAAGCGCAAGATGGAGCAGCAGGACCCAAGAAAATAACTCGGTTAGCTTCATTAAAGAAAACACTTTTGGAACGTGTATTGATTATTTTAGATGTTATTGTCTTTTTTAATATGTTTGGGGCGAGACGTAGCCCAGTGGTAAAGCGATCGCTTGATGCGCAGTCGGTTTGGGATCGATGGGCCCGTTGGGCTATTTCTTGCTCCAGCCAGTGCACATCAAAGGCTGTGGTATGTGCTATCCTGTCTATGGGATGGTGCATATTAAAAATCCCTTGCTGCTAATCGAAAAGATTCCTCCCTCAATATCTGTGTGGTCCTTAACCATATGTCCGACACCATATAACCGTACATAAAATGTGTTGAGTGTGTTGTTAAATAAAACATTTCCATTTCCATTTTTTAATATATCTATTTCTTAAAATGCCCTATTACTTAACGAATAATGTGTACCTTTTTGTGTCTGAGCTGGTTTATGTCCTGAAGTGAGCTTTTCTGTGGTGTTACATCCAACATAATTAAATTAACGACGTGTTGCATGTCGTCACGCTATGTAAGGGTTAAAGGTTAATTTTATAATAAAATTATGAACTTTGAGCTGTACAGTTTAAATCTATTTTACTGTATACTTTATATTCCCAATAACATGAGTGCTGCAAAGCATATTACAAATTATTTCAACTTCAGTTAAAAACAAGTATGTATATGATGTCATTTTAATATTTTCGGTACATACCCCTGTACACTATCATACTAATTACATCACTATTTAAAAGATCATACAAACTACATAACTAATCAAGTGAGTTAACTCTTGCAGTCTTGGTCCTTTTTCCTTTTAGCTCAAAAGCCATTTTAATACAGGATTTTGTGTAATTTTATAAAATTGAAATAGCCTTTATTCACACATAATGCTGTTGTGTTTGTTAGAAAGAGCCTTTAAAAGATTCCATGCTACGTACAGAAAAATGTAGCAGCTTCCCAGTAAGACTATATGTCACAATTGTACATAATGTTTGGCTATTGGCCGATGACTAATAAATCATTGTACTTCAATCCATGATGAGATGGGACGTAACCCAGTGGTAAAGCGCTCACTTGATGCATGGTCAGTCTGGGATTGATCCTCGTCGGTGGGCTCATTGGGCTATTTCTCTTTCCAGCCAGTGCACCACGACTGGTATATGCTATCCTGTCTATGAGATGGAGCATATAAAAGATCCCTTGCTACTAATGGAAAAATGTAGTGGGTTTCCTCTCTAAGACTATATGTCAAAATTACCAAATGTTTGACATCCAATAGCTGATGATTAATAAATCAATGTGCTCAAGTGGTGTCATTAAACAAAGCAAACTTTTTAAATTTCAATCCTTGACAATTTATTTTTCCAGACTTGGGTTGGAGACCAAGAAAGATGAGGTACTCTCTGACTGGTACACCCAGGTGATCACGAAGGCCGAGCTGGTGGAGTACTATGATGTTAGCGGCTGCTACATCCTACGGCCATGGTCCTACGCCATCTGGGAAGTCATACAGAGATTCTTCGATACAGAGATCAAGAAACTCGGTGTGGAAAATTGTTACTTCCCAATGTTTGTATCACAAGCTGCTTTGGAGAAGGAAAAATCACATATAGCTGACTTTGCCCCAGAAGTATGTTGTCATGGAAACGTTATTTTAAAGGTTTAAAATAAATAAATGTGTTTAATGTCGGTGGAAAAAACTTGTTAATTTTAACATTTTGTTTGTTAGTACATTATTTCTAATTGAAAAAAAATTTGTACCGGGTATGTATTTTTAATTGATATTTAAGGGGAGTGATGTATATTGTTTTTCTTAATTTTATATTGTTGTAAAATTGTATTTTGAAGATATTATTTATAATTATAACACTGTTGGATATACATGTATGTTAATTCATATTTTTATTATATATTTAGAAGTAAATTGTTACAAAATAACAAAATTGATATCATGTGACTTGAAAAAACCCAATGTTAATAACTCCATAAACCTCAATTTTGCATTACTTTTGGCAATGCTTAGAAAACAAAATTTATCATTTTATCCATATTCTTGACTTAGATTAATAAAATAACCATTTACTTGTTAATGTTGAATTGGTAAATGTTATTAAATTTTTTAACTTGTTTGTATTAATGTATAAAAGAATGTGAGAATACCCTCATTTGGCTACTGATGAAAAAGCCGAACTACAGAATGGGCTATCCCCATATTCTGGGTATTAATTTCCTGAGAAAGAGTTTGATTGTTATTTCATAGTATTTTATATTGATAAAATAGTTAATATAAACTTGGAATTATAAAAAATTTAACATTGATGGAAGAATGAACCACCGAACCTCTTTACACACGTGTAGGTACAATGTATGAACGGCTTCGTGTTAAGAAGATTGACAGAATTAATTTTATGTTGTATTTTTTTTTTTTTTCTAATAAAAAATACTGAAAAACTCTCATCTTTCTGACACAGGTTGCCTGGGTTACGAGATCAGGACAGTCCGATTTGGCAGAGCCTATAGCTATTCGTCCAACAAGTGAAACTGTAATGTATCCATCATATGCAAAGTGGATCAAATCTCACCGAGACCTGCCGCTAAAACTTAACCAGTGGTGTAATATTGTTGTGAGTATTTGGCATTCCCAGAAACTTTGATGCTGGTTGCACAAATCTTTTGAGATATGTAAAAAAACAAACAAAAAAAAACACGTTTTTAAGGGTTTATTTTAAAAAATTAATTTTTGGGGTGATTAATTGATAATGTAACAGATTTTGAAGGATTTTGTTTTTATATGCCTGTCTTCGTAAGTTTCCAGCCAGTGCACCACGACTGGTATATCAAAGGCTGTGGTATGTGCTATCCTGTCTGTGGGATGGTACATATAAAAGATCCCTTGCTGTTAATCGAAAAGAGTAGCCCATGAAGTGGCGACAGCAGGTTTCCTTTGTCAATATTTGTGTGATCCTTAACCATATGTCTGACACCATATAACTATTATTAAAATGTGTTGAGTGTATCGTTAAATAAAACATTTCCTTCGTAACTTTCCATATGTCCTTAAAAAATGAGTTTCTGGAGCATATCTTCCTTATCAATTCATATAGGATCATCAAACCTTGCATGCAAGTTCCATGTGGGATGGGGGAGGAGTATCACTCAATGTGACCTATTTTTCTAGTGTTTCTGTCAGAAATTGTTTTGGCATATGGCGCTATTGGAATTGAATGCAACCACAGTTAACAGTGGGTATGGGGAGCCTCCCCTAGAAAGGAAATGGGTTAAGTTTAAGGTTAGGGTTAAGAAAATCATACAGTAATAATAAGAGTAATTAATTTTGTCTAAAGCAGGGGACAATATTTCGAAATCTGAGGTAACCGGAAGTCGGTTCACGTGGTTTTTACCTAGGTAACCAATTGTTTGGTTATGTGAATTATGTTTGCGTAACCCGTGGGTTACCTCAAAATTACGTTGAAATTATATTTTGAGTTTTTAGCTCAAACATAAAGTTATATACAAAAGAAAACATTTTACCCAAAAAAATATGTCTTTAATGCTTGCTAAAGTTAACAATATTATACAAGAACTGAATATCAGCTCCGGTACTGAAACAAAATACAGGGGCGTAACCAGAAAAAAATGTTTAGCCGGGGGATTCGGGAGGCCTCCCCCTGTGAAAATTGTGAAACTCAGAACCGCAGAAGATGCATTCTAAACCTTTTTGGGGGCTTTTTTTTTTTTTTTTTTCTATCTTTTTTCAAGTCAATTTTAAGAGGATATTTTATAGAACAATTACATACAGCCTCGACCTATTCCCGGATTATGTTTTTGCATTACGCACATGCGTAATGGGCGCTACGCCTTTGAAATAGATACATAATTATTTGAAGGGATTCCTTTTTTCGTTTCTTTACTTTTCGATGGTACTTCTATACTACAATGACATTCCAAATGTTTGGTTTTTAAAGCTCATTATGCGATGTTAGCATTTTAAAATTTTTGTGACACTTGGATTCCCGTCTACGATAAAACTGTTTTTAACATATATAAAATTATAGGCAATCCAATATTATGTCTACATATATTCCTTTAGAGATAAAATAGCAGCAGATAATTTAGCCGTCCCCAGCAGTCTTTTGGCTCGACTCTATGCTGAACATTTACTTTAGACTGGTTGTAAATTACAACTGTTTGAAATATAACGTTGTTTACTGATTTGCTGCGCATCAAGTATCTAAAATTCAGCCTAAAACATTTGTCGAAATACTAGTAGTATGTCTGCGTGAATAAACATCCTGTAATCGTGAAGTTTGCAAGTTTTAATTTCTGAACATTTACAGGTCATGACGTAACCAGTTTGCAGTTCGCGTAAATTTAATTTTGCGTAACCGACACGCGAACAGAACGGTGGTTCGCATCAAATATTGTGCTCTGTAAAGGTTGTCCGGGCCATATCTTCCTTATCAATTCATATAGGATCATCAAACATTGCATGCAAGTACATTCCATAACTAGGACACTACGACCTAATTTTGATGCATTACTGCGCATTAACCTTTAGACTACTGGATTAATTTTGGACAAAAACACATTGAGTGGGTACAAGTTTATAATTTTTACTCACATATATTCAATTGAATATTTTATAAATACATAAAATAAAGTTCATATTTGAATCGGTAAGTATTATTTTTGTGTATTTTTCTAATTTTTATGATATTTTAGATCAGTTAATGTTGATAAATAAGTCAAAAAATCTAAAAAGTCGCATTTACTTGCGGGTATTTATGACCAGCTGTCCAGTATTTATGTTCATTATTCCCAATAACAGTGCTTTCTGACCAGAATATTTTTTAAAAAGCAAACTACGATTTATAACCCAATATTTGGTGATTTTTTTTTGTTGGTAAAACAATCAAATTTATTATCAAAATAGCTGTCAAAATCAGCTATCGATCCCTGAAAATGACCGCGACGTGCCGCCATTGTTGTCAACAGAAATACTTGCCGAAAACCACTTTTTCCAACTCAAAATTCCAATGTATTTTCCACAGAAAATTAAAAATCTAAAGACACAGGAAGCTGAGTTGTCTTCAATTTCCTGTTAATAAATGGTTTCCTGTGAGTGTTGTGTGCAAAACGACGGGAAATATGAATTGGGGAATGTACTGTATACAGTGTACAGTAGGTCAGAAGGTTAAAGAAAATCCTTGTCTGGGCCATATCTTCGTTGTCAATTCATATAGGATCATCAAACCTTGCATGCAAATACAACTTGGGATGCTGGTGTTTCATGTACCATAATTAGGTCATTGCGACCTACCTTTTGTACATTACTGCTGATCAAAGGTTTTTCTCTTTATCAACAAAGTGTTGAAATACTGGAAATGATATATGTTAGACACAAAATAGTGATAATAGTTTAAATTGTGCTCAGGTGTAAACAAATATTCTTTTCTTCTCTCTATACCTGAATTTTAATTGTTACATATTTAATAAAATCAGCTGATGTTTTTTTTTTATCAGAGGTGGGAGTTCAAGCATCCACAGCCATTTCTGCGAACCCGAGAATTTCTCTGGCAAGAGGGGCACACCGCATTCTCCAACCCAGAAGAGGCAAAAGAAGAGGTACAAAATATTTAACAACAGAAGATAACCAGTAAAACCAATTGTTAAACAAATATATTTTTGCTGTAATTCGGGTGAGTCATTAGTTCTTTCTTTTAGGTATCGCCTTGATGAACCCCCTTAAATCTGACAGGGGTTTTTTCAGGGCCCTGTTAAAAAAATTTACGGTAACCTTAGGTGCATGTAACCATTTATGATACCCAATAGCTGATGGGTATTCATTCATTCCTTAGGTGCATACGGTTATTGTAATTTTTTTAAATGGCAAAATCACTAAGTGCATAAGGTAGTTAGGCCATTAAGGTGATTTTGGCGCAAAGATCACTTCATAAAACAGGGCCCATGTCCATAGCTGTTTATTAAATGTTCGTATTTAGTGCTGTATTTCACAAAGTAAAAGTTCTAGACTAATGAAACCTGGTCATAATTGTTACTGAGAATTCTCATCTCAAAACATGCAAAAGAAATTAAAATTGTTATTTGGCTTTCATTTGATGGATAATGCGAAACAATAAAATTATTATTTCCATCTACATTTCGTTAAAAGTTCATATATGATCACATATCAGCTTAGTGTTTCTCTCTCCTCCCCCCCCACCCTCCCCCATTTTTAGTCATCATTCTGGTTCATTTTGGTTATATTTTGGGAATAATTTGCAGTTTTATTTAGATTTAAGTGTGGCTATATTTGGTTAATGTTTAGAAATAATTTCACTCTTGTTGAAAGGCGCACACCAGAAAGTGGTTTGACATAAAACTTTAATTGTGTCTGACATCGATTTCTTTCTGTACATCGTAACAAACAAGATATATACATATGGTCAGGTCTTCTAGAATGTTTATAAAATCCACTAGCCATGGGATCAGTAGTTAATGTATTTTACTAGCCACAATTTTACTAATAGTAATAATCTGATATGGCACCTAAGGAGATAGAGCTTAAAACACTAAGATTGGGGAGAGGTAGGAGTGTGGCAGGATATTCATATTTACAAAATAGACTTAAATGCAGCATTTGACAACTTTTTTTTTACTAGCCATCTGGCATGGTAATAGTAGTTATTTACTAGCCCAATGTTGAATATCACTAGCCACAGGAGTGGGGCTACCATAATCTAGAAGCCCTGCATATAGTAGTCATTCTTTTTGAAACATTTTTTAAAATTACTCAAAAGTGTTGATTGTTTTTGAAGGTGTACTCCATTTTGACTCTCTATGCAAGAGTCTATGAAGAACTGCTAGCTATCCCAGTGGTGCGAGGTAGGAAAACGGAAAAAGAAAAGTTTGCTGGCGGCGACTTTACAACGACAGTGGAGGCATACATCTCAGCAAGTGGCAGGGCTATTCAGGTAGTCATCGCTCTATTTCATTCTAGCCAGTGCACAACGACTGGTATATCAAATGCTGTGGTATGTGCTATCCTGTCTGTTGGATAGTCCATAGAAAAGATCCCTTGCTACTAATGAAAAAATGTCACGTTTTTCCTCTCTAAGACTAATTATGTCAAAATTGCCAAATGTTTGATATACAATAGCCGATGATTAATAAGTCAGTGTTCTTTAGTGGTGTCTTAAAAAAACCAAACAAAAAACAAATGGCTTTGTTAATCATTTATGGATTTGCTGGGTTGCTTTTGTGGGGTGGGGGGTTGACTTTTATTCTGATTTAATGTACCTCACAAATAAAAAAGTTGTGTGGAATACAAAATATGATTTCATATCAAAATAATTTATCATGTTTATTGTTGTTAATTGATAAAACCATAAAAATGTCCTGTGTTTAATAGCAATACGTTTTATCTTTGAAGGGAGCCACGTCTCACCACTTGGGCCAGAACTTCTCGAAAATGTTTGACATTATGTACGAAGATCCTGAAACACGTGAAAAGCAGTTTGTCTATCAGAACTCGTGGGGAATAACCACACGGACTATTGGAGTAATGACGATGGTGCACGGAGACGACACCGGGCTGGTGCTGCCACCACGAGTCGCATCTATTCAGGTGGGTTTGTAAGACTCGGTGATAGCATACAGGTGGGTTGTGTAAGCCTGGGTATTGTATACAGATGAGTTTTGTAAGCCTCGGTGCTTGCATACATGTTTGTTTTATAACCCTTGGTGCTTACATACAGATGGGTTTTGTAAGCGTGGATGTTTGTATACAGGTGGGTTTTATAAGCCTGGGTGCTGGCATACTAGTGGGTTTTATAACCCTTGTTGCTTACATACAGGTGGGTTTTGTAAGCCTGGGTGCTGGCATACTAGTGGGTTTTATAACTCTTGTTGCTTACATACAGGTGGGGTTTCTAAGCCTGGGTGCTGGCATACTAGTGGGTTTTATAACCCTTGTTGCTTACATACAGGTGGGGTTTCTAAGCCTGGGTGCTGGCATACTAGTGGGTTTTATAACCCTTGTTGCTTACATACAGGTGGGTTTTGTAAGCCTGGGTGCTGCCATACTAGTGGGTTTTATAACCCTTGTTGCTTACATACAGGTGGGTTTTGTAAGCCTGGGTGCTGGCATACTAGTGGGTTTTATAACCCTTGTTGCTTACATACAGGTGGGTTTTGTAAGCCTGGGTGCTGGCATACTAGTGGGTTTTATAACCCTTGTTGCTTACATACAGGTGGGGTTTCTAAGCCTGGGTGCTGGCATACTAGTGGGTTTTATAACCCTTGTTGCTTACATACAGGTGGGGTTTCTAAGCCTGGGTGCTGGCATACTAGTGGGTTTTATAACTCTTGTTGCTTACATACAGGTGGGGTTTGTAAGCCTGGGTGCTGGCATACTAGTGGGTTTTATAACCCTTGTTGCTTACATACAGGTGGGGTTTCTAAGCCTGGGTGCTGGCATACTAGTGGGTTTTATAACCCTTGTTGCTTACATACAGGTGGGATTTCTAAGCCTGGGTGCTGGCATACTAGTGGGTTTTATAACCCTTGTTGCTTACATACAGGTGGGTTTTGTAAGCCTGGGTGCTGGCATACTAGTGGGTTTTATAACCCTTGTTGCTTACATACAGGTGGGGTTTCTAAGCCTGGGTGCTGGCATACTAGTGGGTTTTATAACTCTTGTTGCTTACATACAGGTGGGTTTTGTAAGCCTGGGTGCTGGCATACTAGTGGGTTTTATAACCCTTGTTGCTTACATACAGGTGGGGTTTCTAAGCCTGGGTGCTGGCATACTAGTGGGTTTTATAACCCTTGTTGCTTACATACAGGTGGGGTTTCTAAGCCTGGGTGCTGGCATACTAGTGGGTTTTATAACCCTTGTTGCTTACATACAGGTGGGGTTTCTAAGCCTGGGTGCTGGCATACTAGTGGGTTTTATAACTCTTGTTGCTTACATACAGGTGGGTTTTGTAAGCCTGGGTGCTGGCATACTAGTGGGTTTTATAACCCTTGTTGCTTACATACAGGTGGGGTTTCTAAGCCTGGGTGCTGGCATACTAGTGGGTTTTATAACCCTTGTTGCTTACATACAGGTGGGTTTTGTAAGCCTGGGTGCTGGCATACTAGTGGGTTTTATAACTCTTGTTGCTTACATACAGGTGGGTTTTGTAAGCCTGGGTGCTGGCATACTAGTGGGTTTTATAACCCTTGTTGCTTACATACAGGTGGGGTTTCTAAGCCTGGGTGCTGGCATACTAGTGGGTTTTATAACCCTTGTTGCTTACATACAGGTGGGGTTTCTAAGCCTGGGTGCTGGGGGTTACTAGTGGGTTTTATAATAACCCTTGTTGCTTACATACAGGTGGGGTTTCTAAGCCTGGGTGCTGGCATACTAGTGGGTTTTATAACCCTTGTTGCTTACATACAGGTGGGGTTTCTAAGCCTGGGTGCTGGCATACTAGTGGGTTTTATAACTCTTGTTGCTTACATACAGGTGGGGTTTGTAAGCCTGGGTGCTGGCATACTAGTGGGTTTTATAACCCTTGTTGCTTACATACAGGTGGGGTTTCTAAGCCTGGGTGCTGGCATACTAGTGGGTTTTATAACCCTTGTTGCTTACATACAGGTGGGGTTTCTAAGCCTGGGTGCTGGCATACTAGTGGGTTTTATAACCCTTGTTGCTTACATACAGGTGGGGTTTCTAAGCCTGGGTGCTGGCATACTAGTGGGTTTTATAACCCTTGTTGCTTACATACAGGTGGGTTTTGTAAGCCTGGGTGCTGGCATACTAGTGGGTTTTATAACTCTTGTTGCTTACATACAGGTGGGGTTTGTAAGCCTGGGTGCTGGCATACTAGTGGGTTTTATAACCCTTGTTGCTTACATACAGGTGGGGTTTCTAAGCCTGGGTGCTGGCATACTAGTGGGTTTTATAACCCTTGTTGCTTACATACAGGTGGGGTTTCTAAGCCTGGGTGCTGGCATACTAGTGGGTTTTATAACCCTTGTTGCTTACATACAGGTGGGGTTTCTAAGCCTGGGTGCTGGCATACTAGTGGGTTTTATAACCCTTGTTGCTTACATACAGGTGGGTTTTGTAAGCCTGGGTGCTGGCATACTAGTGGGTTTTATAACCCTTGTTGCTTACATACAGGTGGGTTTTCTAAGCCTGGGTGCTGGCATACTAGTGGGTTTTATAACCCTTGTTGCTTACATACAGGTGGGTTTTGTAAGCCTGGGTGCTGGCATACTAGTGGGTTTTATAACCCTTGCTTACATACAGGTGGGTTTTGTAAGCCTGGGTGCTGGCATACTAGTGGGTTTTATAACCCTTGTTGCTGGCATACTAGTGGGTTTTATAACCCTTGTTGCTTACATACAGGTGGGTTTTGTAAGCCTGGGTGCTGGCATACTAGTGGGTTTTATAACCCTTGTTGCTTACATACAGGTGGGTTTTGTAAGCCTGGGTGCTGGCATACTAGTGGGTTTTATAACCCTTGTTGCTTACATACAGGTGGGTTTTGTAAGCCTGGGTGCTGGCATACTAGTGGGTTTTATAACCCTTGTTGCTTACATACAGATGGGTTTTGTAAGCCTGGGTGCATGCATACAGGTAGGTTTTGTAAACCTGGGTGCTGGCATACTGGTGGGTTTTATAAGTCTTGATGCTTACATACAGGTGGGTTTTGTAAATCTTGTGTGATTGCATACAGGTAGGTTTTATGAGCCTGCTTCTTTGCATACAGGTTAGATTTTAAGACTGGTTGTGATGGGTTGTAGAATTGGTGGATTTGGGGTTTTCTCACCAAAACCAGTGTCTCACAACTAGTACATCAAAAGTTGTGGTATGTATTGTCCTGTCAATGATAAAAATACACATAAAAGATGTTGCAGCAGCAGGTTTCCTCTCTCACTTTAGACCTAGTGTCAAAATAACCATGTGTTAAAAGTCACAGAACCTAGTTTTAACCCGTAAAAATGGACACCAAGTTTGGTTAATCTACAAACCTGTAACACATCTGGATAAAATTACAATAGAGTGAAACGAGAGTCTGTCATGTTGAAACGGGGGAAATATCCTCTAAAATACACCAAAGTTTGTGTCCATAACCATTACTTCCAAGAGGTTTGTTTTTAGAATTATAAAAAAATTATTTTTTGTTTTTACAAACACTAGTATAACCAGAAAGTCTTTGGATGTATGGAACTGGATAATTTAAACAATAGAATACAACTGATGTCTAATTTCAGTTAACAGAAGTGGCTTTAATAGTGAAAAATATGTTGTAGTGTTTAAAAATTAGGGTCTGTCACTTTAAAACAACAGTAAACATGGTAAAAATGTTTTCAGGTGTAATTAGCCAGATATTCTTTTGCTTTCCGAATTGATAAATTTACTGTTGTATATAGTTTGCATTTACTCTTGATTCACCAGCTGGACATGAAATATTATTCAATACACAGATGACAAATGCTATTTTTATTAATATTTGCATGGCACAAAGAAACACTGTTAAAAATACATCACATTTTCATTATTTTGTCTATTCTTCAGTTATATCCATATTACTTGTTAATTAATAATTTTAATATATGTTAAAAAAAAAAAAAATGATTACAGATTTATAGATTTAACTCATTTTTAAACGATCATCATCGATGGTGCAAAATGTGATTCCAAACATTAGTTTTATCAAGTATATTACAGTAGGATAATAATTTCAGATTGTAATTGTGCCATGTGGCATCACGGCAAACTTACCGAAGGCAGATGAAAATAATCTTATGTCAAAATGTGAAGAGCTGGCATCCTCACTTAAAGCAGGCAACATCAGGACGAAGGCCGATCTGAGGGACAACTACTCGCCAGGCTGGAAGTTCAACCACTGGGAGCTCAAGGTTAGTGTGTAAGAGATGCACATCAGTTGGTTTACTCTGACAACCTAAAGTAACAATTTGAGAGTTGGGAGGGGGAGGCGGATATCCAAAATCGTAAAATGTAATTTTTCATTTAATTTTTGCTGATGAAATCGAGTGGGATCTAGCTCAGTCGGTAGAGCACTCGCCTTAAGTGATTGATTGTGTCATTGGATCGAACCACCTCAGTGGATCCACCCATTCTTTTTCCATCTTAACTAGTGATCCAAGACTGGCATACCAAAGGCTGTGGTATGTGCTATTAGTTCTTTTTAAGCTTGTAACATTTTAATTTTTATCATATTGTTATCCATACTGAATGCCTGTAAAAGAAAAATAAACAGAAACTTGTCAGTATGTTAAGAGTATTCATTTGCAGGGAGTTCCAATCCGTGTAGAACTTGGTCCGCGGGATATCAAACAGAACCAGCTGGTTGCTGTGAGACGCGATACGGGAGAGAAACTGACGCTGAAGAACGAGAATGTGGCACAACAGCTGAACGACCTGCTAGAGAAAATACAAACAGATCTCTTCAACAAGTGAGTTGACAGACTTTCTCCTGAGAAAAACAAGATGTTGATGTACCCGAGTAACTCAATTCCTAATACAAATACATGCACATATATACACATGGACACACACACACACACATTATGAACACAGAGACACACACCATACATACCACATACAAAGTCATTGAAGAATATCATTCTTACAACCAGTTGAATGTATTAATTTTATTTATAGTTATTTTCGTGCTTATAGCCAACTAAGTTTCAAGCACGATGTCCTGGGCATACACATCAGCTATCTGGACTCTCTGTCCAGGATATTGGGTTAGTGGTTAGTGAGAGAAGTCAGTGTAGTGGTCTTTGTTGAATGCACTGTATGTAGTTCTATCCTTTGTTCAAACAGACCGGCCTCTGTGGTACAGTGGTTAAGCCATCAGACTTAAGGCTGGGAGGTACTGGGTTCACCTTCCAGTAACAACTCCCACCCAGAGCGAGTTTAATGACTTATTGTGTAGGTGTAAGACCACAACACCAACTTCTATCTATCTCTCTCTAACCATTAACAGCCAAATACGAACCCGGTGTCCTGGACAGACAGTCAAATAGCTGAGGTGTGCGTCCTTAGTTGGATATAAGCATGAAAATAACTGTAAATGAAACGAAAATTATACAAATGTTGAGGCTAATTTTGGTTAACCCTTTTGACACCAAATAACTGTAGTTTTCTTGTGTGAGGCAATTGTTAGACAAATGTTCCTGTGTTCCTGTTATTTATTTATCAGAGTGAAGACTGATACGAGGCAATTGTTAGACAAATATTCCTGTCTGTTTCTGTTATTTATTTATCAGAGTGAAGACTGATACAAGGCAATTGTTAGACAAATATTCCTGTCTGTTTCTGTTATTTATTTATCAGAGTGAAGACTGATACAAGGCAATTGTAAGACAAATATTCCTGTCTGTTTCTGTTATTTATTTATCAGAGTGAAGACTGATACGAGGCAATTGTAAGACAAATGTTCCTGTGTTCCTGTTATTTATTTATCAGAGTGAAGACTGATACGAGGCAATTGTTAGACAAATATTCCTGTCTGTTTCTGTTATTTATTTATCAGAGTGAAGACTGATACAAGGCAATTGTTAGACAAATATTCCTGTCTGTTTCTGTTATTTATTTATCAGAGTGAAGACTGATACAAGGCAATTGTAAGACAAATATTCCTGTCTGTTTCTGTTATTTATTTATCAGAGTGAAGACTGATACGAGGCAATTGTAAGACAAATGTTCCTGTGTTCCTGTTATTTATTTATCAGAGTGAAGACTGATACGAGGCAATTG
The DNA here is from genome assembly GCF_016097555.1 of Gigantopelta aegis. Classification (NCBI taxonomy): domain Eukaryota; kingdom Metazoa; phylum Mollusca; class Gastropoda; order Neomphalida; family Peltospiridae; genus Gigantopelta; species Gigantopelta aegis. The sequence continues at coordinate 27,956,394 of NC_054702.1, forward strand.
TTAAACAAATGTTCCTGTGTTCCTGTTATTTATTTATCACAGTGATGACTGATACGAGGCAATTGTTAGACAAATATTCCTGTCTGTTCCTGTTATTTATTCATCAGAGTGAAGACTGATATGAGGCAATTGTCAGACAAATATTCCTGTCTGTTCCTGTTATTTATTTATCAGAGTGATGACTGATACGAGGCAATTGTTAGACAAATATTCCTGTCTGTTTCTGTTATTTATTTATCAGAGTGAAGACTGATACGAGGCAATTGTAAGACAAATGTTCCTGTGTTCCTGTTATTTATTTATCAGAGTGAAGACTGATACGAGGCAATTGTTAGACAAATATTCCTGTCTGTTTCTGTTATTTATTTATCAGAGTGAAGACTGATACAAGGCAATTGTTAGACAAATATTCCTGTCTGTTTCTGTTATTTATTTATCAGAGTGAAGACTGATACAAGGCAATTGTAAGACAAATATTCCTGTCTGTTTCTGTTATTTATTTATCAGAGTGAAGACTGATACGAGGCAATTGTAAGACAAATGTTCCTGTGTTCCTGTTATTTATTTATCAGAGTGAAGACTGATACGAGGCAATTGTTAAACAAATGTTCCTGTGTTCCTGTTATTTATTTATCACAGTGATGACTGATACGAGGCAATTGTTAGACAAATATTCCTGTCTGTTCCTGTTATTTATTCATCAGAGTGAAGACTGATATGAGGCAATTGTCAGACAAATATTCCTGTCTGTTCCTGTTATTTATTTATCAGAGTGATGACTGATACGAGGCAATTGTTAGACAAATATTCCTGTCTGTTTCTTAAATGTAAATGATTAACAAAATATTCTTTATTTATCAGAACAAAGACTTGTCTAGACTCCCCTTTGTATGTGAATGTTTGACAAAATATTATTTATTTAGAGCAAAGTCTGATCTGGACTCCCCTTTGTATGTAAATGACAAAATATTATTTATTTATGAGAGCGAAGTCTGATCTGGACTCCCCTTTGTATGTAAATGACAAAATATTAATTATTTATGAGAGCGAAGTCTGATCTGGACTCCCCCTTGTATGTAAATGACAAAATATTATTTATTTATGAGAGCGAGAGCGAAGTCTGATCTGGACTCCCCCTTGTATGTAAATGTTTGACAAACTGTTATATATTTATGAGAGCAAAGTTTGATCTGGACTCCCCCTTGTATGTAAATGTTTGACAAAATATTAATTATTTATGAGAGCGAAGTCTGATCTGGACTCCCCGTTGTATGTGAATGTTTCACAAAAGATTATTTATTTATCAGAGCAAAATCTGATCTGGATTCCCACCTCACAGTGTGCCATGACTGGACGACGTTCTGCAACATGCTGGATCAGAAGAAACTCATACAGGCTCCATTCTGTGGGGAGATTCCCTGTGAGGACAACATCAAGAAAGACAGTGCAAGGTAATCAACAATAATAATATGACTGTAATAATTGCATTAAAAAGTAACAGTGTTTCTGCCAGAGTAAATTTACATACCCTAAAATCTTGGAAATTAATGGATACATTTTTATAATTTTTTAAAAGATTAAAGTAAGAGAACTTGTTTAAAATTTTGGAAAATTTCAAATCCATATCTACCTGGTAGGGACATTTATGATCGGTTTTTGTTTTTATTTCATACCCACAAATTATTTTCTGGCAGAAAGCTCGAGTAATTATTTTTCTATATGGTTGAAAAACAAAACACTGCTTGTAAAAATATTCTGTTTCATATTTATGAAACTAGTCTGTCCAAATTTCCCTGTAAAACTCTAGATCGAATAATGTATGTTTAATAACTCAGAATGGGAACATATTATTAATGAACGTAAAGTTCCATCTGTAGAAACAACCAGTCATTGGTTGACATTTCTAAACAGTCTACAAACTGCAATTATCAAAAATATATTACCCCAGATATTTTAGCCCATATGGGTAATAATCATAGGATATTAAGCGAGCTTCCATTTCGTATTATGTTTATGTCCTGAGTGAAATAATTTTCAGTTGTGACAAGCTTTAGTGAGTGACAATGAACATTATTTCATGAGGGACATAAACATGATACAAAATGGTAGCGAGTTTAATATCCTATTTAATCAATCTTAATTTATATCACTCATCTCATTCTGTTGACGTTCCTGTAAGGTTGTAGTGCACCAATTGATGACGTCATCATGTGACGTCAAAAGTGTTACGTCCCATTTGGCATTTGAGTGGGACATATCACTTTCATATGTACCAAAATATTTTTAACCATATGGCTAATAATAAAATGAATGTTCCTCTTTCAGGGATGTGGTGGTGGAGGAGGGAGCTCCAGCGATGGGGGCCAAGGGTCTATGTATTCCCTTCCAGCAGCCGGAGGAGCTGAAAGCAGGCACCAAGTGTATTCACCCAGACTGCAAGAACACCGCCAAGTTCTTCACTCTGTTTGGCAGGAGTTACTAACAACCATAATCAAACCATACACACACTGAATTGTTCATCCAATGGCAGGAGTTAATAAGAGCAGGGCCCGTGCTTATAAAACTTTTATTAGAGTCCAGACTCCATCTCTAATGACGTCATACACATACAGTTTGAATGGCGTTGTCATGACATTAGTGTCTCAGACTCTATTAGAGTCTCAAGAGTCTCGAGTCTAAGACCCTAAAACATTTATTTAAGTGCCAGAGTAGCAGTTGTGTGTTCAAATTTGCAAGTGACTGATGAGAATTTTGCAATTCAAAGATCGAAACTACTGAAATAGAGGGTATGATAAAATTCTGCTCATATTGTGGGTGTTGTTAGGAAACAAATACATTAATATTAACTAAATGAATATGTTGTTTGTTATTAACAAACTGGCAGATATTGTCTTTATGATTAATCATCCATCAAGTAACAAAATTTAAAGGGCTATTATTTAGCCTAATTAGTTGAATAATTCATCCATTTTTAAATCAAGGAAATAGTTGATTTAGCTCATTATTGAGAACATTTCAGTCCTTGTATTCACATGCTTAGAATGATGGAAACGTTTAGAAAATCTTTTTTGGTGTTTTCCACTTGGTTTCTCTTTCTGATACCAGCAAGTATCTTTTGTATATGGATAGGATTCTGCATAGCAGATGCTATTGGTCTTTGCTATTTCTCTATTGGGTCCTTCACCTATTATATACATACAATGCTATATTGATTTACGTTGGAATGCAAAAGAAGGTATGAAAAAGTTAATAACTATCGCCTTTCTCCACCTATTTCAGTAAAGTATGAATTCCCATTGGTAGGGTAAAAATTGGTGTTTTTTAAATTATTGACAATTTGGTAAGAAAAGTTATGGATTAGATTCAAAATGGATTTCTGATAATTTGAATGCACAGAATTTGCACTGTGATAGCTGCAAATGGTTATACCAAATAATGAATTTTTTTCTGGTATGAGCTGGACGTTAAACGAAACCAAACTTTATCATCTGTTGATTGACAAAATGAAACTAACACAGTGATCTTAATTAATGACTAATTGTCATTATCTTAATTAAATAAATGTTAAAAATAATATCAGAAAATTATTCTTTTTAGCTTCAATATATTGGGCGATTAAAAAGAACAAAAAACGTCCCACTTTTTAAGTTGATAAAGCAGAAGACTGATAGTTTGCACAAAAGCAGTTTTATGTCTCACATTTATGCAGTAAAAAGTTGAGATGTAGTTATTACCTTTTCAATGGCGGTGGCTACAGCATGTGAACTTTTGCCTTGAAGTTTTGTGTTTAGATCAGTTTCTCTCAAACAGTAAGTCCTAGTAGGTGAAACAACTAATGGTCAGTATGGAAGAAAATGTGGATCGTTTTTTATTTTCATGACTATTTCTTGTCATTTCGTGCACCACAGCTGGTATATCAAAGGCCGTGATATGTGCTGTCCTGTCTGGGATGGTGCATATAAAAGCTCCCTTGCTACTGCGGACAAAGGAAGAATATACGACAAATACATTGCAGTCCTTAACAGAAATCCTACTGATTATGTAGAGAATAATACACGAGTGGCTGTTCGATACCATTTATTTTAAGAGTTGTTTTAAAATGTATTTAACGAGCGAAAGAGAGTTTGATACGTTTTTAAACAATGAGTTGTGAGAAATGGTATCTAATAGACATGGATGTGATTGATTGAATGTTTGTTTAACGACACCCCAGCACAAAAATACATATCGGCTATTGGGTGTCACAAATGGTAAGTATATGAACATATTTATATAGACTCATGTAAAACCACAGTGTAAGGAGCTGTGGGGGGGGGGAAGTATAATACAATATTTAAAATTAAGTTAAGTATATCTTAAAATTTTGTATAGAAGTCAAAGTGTTTTAAAAACTTTACAATTAACATTGGATGGAATTTAAACGATTCCAAAACATTTCTGTTGCCAAATATATCATTTCTTGTCGGCTTGAGATGATCACACTCCACCAAAATGTGCCGCACAGTCAGTGTACACTGACAGTGTTCACACTGAGGAGGAGGGTCCTTCTTTAAAATAAATGAATGCGTCAAATATGTATGGCCGATGCGGACACGGCATAAGACTACTTCATCCTTCCTGCATCGCCTGTAGGATGACTGAGACTCTCCCAGGACTGCCTTGACAGAATGAAGCTTATTCGCAACCGCACCGTCCCAATCATCTTGCCAAGTCGAAAAGATATATTGGTTAATATGAAATTTAAAATCACTGTAGGGGACACCAACATGGACACGGGGCAAGTTCAGAGCAGACTTGGCAGCAACATCTGCCTTTTCGTTACTCCTAATGCCAACATGGCTGGGTACCCAACACAGTATAACATCTTTATTGGCAATTGATAAAAAGACACACTTTCGTATCACCATCCCAACTAAGGGGTGCTCCAATTTCATGTACTGTAGAGCTTGAAGACACAAAAGTGAGTCTGTAAAAATAATGTATTTGGATGCATATGAATCCTTAATCTGTTCCAGGGCTTTAATGATTGCCCAAATTTCAGCAGTAAAGATTAATGCTGAATCGGGCAATCTCATGGAAATTATTGTGTCTGATGGAAACACTGTAGCACAAGCCACAGAATTCCCATCCCGTGATCCGTCTGTGTAAACAGGAATGTAATCACAGTACCGCTCTTGGATTTCCATGAAATGTTGTTTATAAATAACTGTATCTGTGCGATCTATTTTTAGATGCACAAGATCGAATACAATTTTTGGTGGTTTGATACACCAAGGTGGCCAAATAAAATATGAAGGCGTTTCCAAAATGTCTGTTAAATCAATGTTGGAAACTGATAAAAACTGCTTAATGCGAAGACCAAATGTTCGAATCGCATTCGGTTTCGCATCAAATAACTTCATATATTTATTATCAAACACCGCATTGTGTGCAGGATGTTTTGGCATTGATTTAATCTGTGTAGCATACTGCAGAGAAAGCTTTGCACATCTAGCACCCAAACTAGGTTCGTGTGCATCGACGTACAAGCTCTCCACAGGAGATGTTTTGAAAGCACCAAGACAAAGCCTAAGTCCCTGGTTGTGTATAGGATCTAGCATTTGCAAGTAAGACTTACGTGCTGACCCATACACAATGCACCCATAATCAAGTTTAGACCGAACTAAAGATCTGTAAAGTCGGAGCATAACCTTTCGGTCTGCCCCCCCATTCAGTCTTGCCAATAACCTTTAAGATATTGAGGGCCTTCAAGCCCTTCTTTTTCACATACTGTAAATGAGGAGCAAAAGATAGCCTCCTGTCAAAGATAACCCCCAGAAATTTGGTCTCCTCCACAACTGGAACCAGAGTTTTGTCCAGAAACAGCTGAGGATCTAAATGGTGACCTCTTTTCTGTCAGATATGCATACAGACGGTTTTTGACTTTGAGAATCGAAATCCATTGTCAGTTGCCCATTGTTGAAGTTTATTAAAACAAAGCTGCAACTGACGTTCAGTGATACTCATACTGGACGACCTGTAGCAAATCTGAAAATCGTCGACATATAACGAGCTATCAACGCCAGGTTTTAAACACTGTGTGATGCTGTTAATTTTCACGGAAAATAAAGTTACTGACAGGATGCTACCTTGAGGCACACCCATCTCTTGGGAGTGAGAATCGGATAACGTAGATCCCACTTGTACCTTGAAAGACCTATTCTGTAAGAAATTTGAGATAAAGCCAGGCATACGGCCTCTTAGGCCCATGCCATGGAGGTCTTTCAAAATCCCATACTTCCACGTGGTATCATAAGCTTTCTCGAGGTCAAAAAAGACCGATACCAAATGCTGGTTATGGATAAAAGCATCCCTACAAAACGTTTCAAATCTAACAAGATGATCGACCGTGCTACGTCTAGGCCTGAACCCACATTGCACGTTAGTAAGCAATTTGTGGGACTCAAGATACCTGACAAGTCTACGGTTGATCATTCTTTCCATGGTTTTACAAATGCAACTTGTCAAAGCAATAGGGCGACAACTGGTAGGATTTGTTGGATCCTTACCAGGCTTAGGAATAGGAATGACAATGGCTTTTCTCCAATCAGAAGGAAAGTCACCCGAAATCCAGATTTTGTTAAAGATATTTAATAGAACCATCAAGGATGATTCAGGCAAGTGTTTTAAGAGTTGATAATGTATTTCATCTGCTCCTACCGAAGTATCATGGGCTCTACGTAGAGCGTCCTGCAACTCCTCCAAAGAGAAGTGCCTGTTGTATACTTCAACATTTTCAGATGAAAAGTTAATAGGTTGCTTTTCAGCTTTATTTCTGACAGACGTAAAAGCATCTGTACTGAAAGAAGAAGAAGAGTTATGGGAGAAACTGTCTGCCAATGCATTGGCAATATCACGATGAGACGTAACATCTGTGTCATTAACAGACAAATGGCGAACTGTATTATTGGATTCTTTTCCCTTGATTTTACATATCCTATTCCAGACAGATTTCACAGATGTTTGAGAAGTCAACTTGGAGACATAATTTCTCCAAGATGATTTCTTACTCTGTCTGATAGTTTTACGAGCCTTTGCCCGAGCAATGCGATAACTATTCACGTTATCCCCGGTAGGTTCGCGTTTGAACCTCTCGAGGGTCCTGTTTCGCTCTGATTGCATCTTTGCATGTCTCATTGATTCTATTTCTTACATATCCCCAAAAACCAGGTTTTAAGCAAATTTTAATATCTTTATCGACTAAAAGTTATTTACAGCCGTTGCACTTGTAGCGAACTTATGCGTCACAGACACATGATTGTCAGATTAACTATATGTCACAGTGTAATCCATTTCCACTGTGGGGGTTTTCATTGGCTTCATGGCACGGGTGACCTGGTCATCACCTAGGAGCAGCCTTGAAATTGTTAACACACAACACGCACGTATGTTAATCCATGTGTTATCAAAAATAATGCATGGTGTTCTCACCAATGGGTGTTGAAGAAATTTTATTCCTGGTAAACAATAATTTTGGAACAAAGCTGAGAAATGTTTTATCCAATATTCAATACACTGCAACAGTGAAATGAGTTTAGCGTTATAAAGATTCAAAAGCATATGCTGAGCATATACATGAAGAGATAAAGTGAGTTACCAAAACGATCCAGAAATTTTAAGTAGTGGTCAGGTACTGAGGTTAAAGTTGTACTAGTCAACCCACATTTAGAATAAATGTATGCAAAGTATTGGCCAAAACCATATTGTACGTTGTGGATGGAGAATGTGGACGAATGTCCGAAAACCGGGAAATACTGTAGTCAATAGAGATAAAAATATCCAGAATTCCATCAAAAAATTAATCTCTGTGCATGAAAGGGATTGCTTTTCTTAACCACATCTGAAGACATATTAAACTATAGCTGTTCGGTGTCTATCATGGTTTAACCTGTCAGAAAAAAAAAGCAGTTAATTTCAACACTTTGAGCACATTTTAAACAATGGCCATTAGGTGTCGAACATGGTTATTTCAACACATGGTAGATGGAAAAAGAAACCTGCTGTCACCACATAGCCTGCTCCTACTGATAAAGCAGCAAGGGATTTCATATGCAGTTCCCTAAAGACAGGACAACAATCTGTATCATGACTTTTAATACACTAGTCATAGCAGTAGCTGGGGCAGGGACACAATAAGTCTTCTGGGACGAGACGTAGCCCAGTGGTAAAGCATTTGCTTGATCCCCGTCAGTGGACCCATTGGGCTATTTCTTGTTCCAGCCAGTGCTCCACAACTAGTGTAACAAAATCCGTGGTATGTATTATCTTGTCTGTGGAATGGTGCATATAAAAGATCCCTTGCTGGTAATCGAAAAGAGTAGCCCATGAAGTGGCGACATCGGGTTTCCTCTCTCAATATCTGTGGTTCTTAACCATATGTCTGACGCCATATAACCGTAATTAAATGTGTTGAGTGCGTCGTTGAATAAAACGTTTCCTTTCCTTTCCAATAAGTCTTCTGGCGATAGACTTTGACAAAAAACAAAAAACATTGAAGGGAGTGATTAACTGCATCCCAAACTTGGAAGTAAGGAAGAAATATTTAACAACACCCGCAACATATTTTAATTAGGTTATATAATGTCCGACATATGGGTAATACCCAGAGAGATAATCAGAGGAGAAACCATGCTGCCTCCATGCAGTGGGGGGGGGGGGGCAGGACGTGGCCCACTGGTATAGCGCTCGCTTCATGTGTGGTTGGTCTGGGCTATTTCTCATTCCAGCCAGTGCACCACGACTGGTATATCAAAGGCTGTGGTAAGTGCTATCCTGTGTTGGATGGTACATATAAAAGATCGAAAAAAAAAGAGTAGCCCATGAAGTGGCGACAGCAGGTTTCCTCTCTCAATATCTGTGTGGTCCTTAACCATATGTACGATGCCATATAACAGTAAATAAAATGTGTCGAGTGCGTCGTTTAATAAAACATTTCCTTCCTTCCTTCCATGCAATGGCTTACTTTTTCAATTATAACAGCAAGAGAGCTTTTATATGCACCATCCCACAGACCAGTTGTGGTGCACTAGCTCAAATGAAAAATAGCCCAATGGGCCACAAACTTTAATTATGGGAAGTCACTTATATTATCCTTACCGATACCATCTAAATTCACATGCTAAGGGGAGATAAAAATGGGAGTGACTGGGAGCAAGCGCTATTGCTCCTCGTAAATGGTAAGGTCTGGGTGATCACTCTTTCACCAAGCTGCATCCCACTCTCATTTGAATATCAATCTAATTAAAATTAGCTCCACTATTACATGTGGATCTAAAGACAGCCAGTTGGAGCTCATGTCCACCAATCAAAACCTTACTTGCAGAATCCTGCCAGTGATTTAAAAATAATTTGAAAACATTCTGAATTATCCTGAGGGTATACATGTTTCGTGTGAATTATGAATGCCTTAAAACATGTTTTATTTTATAAAATAAATAATTTGTAATGTAAAACTGAAGACTGATTTAGTTTTTTTAAATTTTATAAATAAGTAAATAATTTTTAATGTAAAATTGAAGACTGATAACCCACCCCGTACGTATTGGTATGGTTCGCTGTACTGCGGCCACTAAAATAGACTCGCCCGATATTTTTAGAATTTGTATGCTCCCAAATAACGTTATAAAAGGCGAAGTGTGATTGGTCAATATTTAAATTATTATTTACAGACAAAATGTTACCTGGACATTGGGGATTACGCAGTGTTGTTAGTTTTAAATCAATGGCAGGATTTTGCAAGTAAGGTTTTGATTGGTGGACATGAGCTCCAACTGGCTGTCTTTAGATCCACATGTAATAGTGGAGCTAATTTTAATTAGATTGATTTGAATATTTGACACCCTTGCACATGTAACTACCAGGAAGAGGCACTGCGGGGTGCATGCCATATTTCTGATGTACCTCCATAAAAAATAAACTGTTCATACAGGACAGGATACATATGTCAGACATGCCCCCTTTCATAAACCACTAGATCTGTGCCAGATTACAGCTATCTGAACGACTGTCCAATTAAGTGGTAAAACTTTTTTTGTTTGTATTTGTCGGTTTTCCTTTTCAGTTTAAATAAAAATAACCGAAAAAAATAATTATAGAGTTTACTATAATTTTAAAAATGTAGAAAAGGTGTTTTTAGACTGGTTTTAACATTTCGGCTGACCCACTTCGCGTTTATATACACGAAAGCAGGTGAATGATTTATTTTGAAATTATGATATAATTATTGATAATTCTTAAAAAACTTTTAATTATAACGTAATAAATATGTTGATACTTGATTAAACATTGATAATACCAAGTGCGCAGATACACCAGACACGGCTGTATGGTTAAAGACTACAGATATTGAGATGAAACCTGCTGTCGCCACTTCATGTGCTACTCTTTGATTAGCAGCAAGGGACTTTTATATGCTCCATCCCACAGACTGGACAACACATATCATGGCATTTGATATACCAGTGCACTGGCTTAAGTGAAAAATAGCCCAATAGATCAATCCCAGATTTTATAGTAATGACAATGGCCCAGGAATTATAAACTTACTGTTGGAACATTTTCACAACAACCCTAGTATGAATATCTCGACAGTCCGAGTAGAATAACATCTGCTAGACTGGTTTGTCTTTCACTGTAAATCAAATGGCCACATTGGGAACCAATCTAATAGTTCGCAAACATTTGGCTGAACTTGGTTCTGGTGTGTGTGTGTGTGGAGATAATATCTTGTGGTTACCATGTGCTATGCTTACATACGTGTATTTCAACAACAGTAACAACAGAGTATCAGCGAGATACCGTACATGATACACCAGTCAGTTTTGATGAAAACCATCGATATTAATATGTTACAGGTATTATTCGATTCTAATCAAGCGAATACAGAAATTATTTATTTGTATCAGTGATTTAGTAGCTGTATGCAACACATCACCATCCTAAGTTATTCCTGCATGCGAGATTTGATGGTCCTGTATGCAAGATATGATCCACAGATTTACTGTTATGTGCAGGTCACAATGACCTAATAATAATAGGCCACAAACTGTCATCCAAAGTTGTTTGAGGATTGATGGTCCTGTATGCATCTCTGGATTTACCCTAATGCAGTAAATCATGAAAAGTTTGGTCACAGTGACCTAGTAATAGTACACCACAAACTTGTCATCCAAAGTTGTTCCCACATGCGAGGTTCGATGGTACCGAATGAAAGATATGGTCCTGACAAAAAAAAAAAGTTAACACCCATCATAGACAGGTGTATAAAAACCACTGGAATACAAATACTAGCCACTTTCGGAATACTAAAAGCAAAACCTATTGGCTCTCCTCACCATTTCAATTAGAACGACCATCAAAATTGCGCCAAATTTCCTTCATGTAAACGTGCACCTCTTCCTCTTTGACATAATCCTATGGGACTTTCAAAATTCCATAGCACCAAATACCCCCCCGCCTGTCACCAACACTGGACTGCTGGTGCTCCCTTGCACTTGTCGGTGCAGGCGTCCCATCTCTAACCCTCCCCCCAACTCTTTCCTGTCCTGGACAGAGGGAAACGGACAAGGCCGGTCCCTGTGACCAGGATAGGCGTGTGCTACAACAGCTTGCTCTGAATGTGCATGTAAATCTCTTTCTCGTTCTCAACTACTAGCTTGTTGATCAATTTACTTTCACGGAAAAAAATTATATCTCTTGGGCCATATATTATTGGGTCATTTAGTAGATTAACTGCTGAACAACCATTCCTTTAAATTAGAAACTGCACACATCACAAACAGAGTCGAAATATTATCATGGATGTTTTATTTTTACTTCACATGGTATGGACAATTCACATCCACTAAGAGAGTCCAGATACAACAACTGCATGTCTACCCAAGTTGGTCACGGTTTCTCAATGCTTCTGGCTCCAACAGGCTCCAATGCGAACACATCCATTCAGTCCAGATTTTAATCCAGCTAAAAATAAAAATGTTAAACACTTTTAAAACTTGCAAAAAAATGGTCAACAAATTATATTATTTAAGAATTGAAATTGTTTAATGCTGGCTAATAAGCAATTGTTATGTACATGTACCTATTTATGGAGATTTGTTTCCAATTAAAACTACATATGGAATGAGAATGGCAATTGTTTTCAACTGTAAACATATTTCAGAGGACAAGGCAAAAGGCTGTTGTTAGAGGTACGAGGAAAAACTACCTTTTATTCCATTCAGGGCAAGCAAAACAACATGCTAAAGTGTCTATTAAACTTCAAAAATTGCAGAAATTGTTAGTTATTTTCTAAAAAATGTCAATTATTACATGAGATTATTTCGCCAAACTAAAATAAATCCCCAACTGCTTTTAAAATTTGCAACTGGCTAATTTGGCATTAACAATTTGCCCACAGCAATCAGCAATGCCGTGGAGTTTTTAATTCTCCGTGGCACTTTTTAGCCTTGAACTGTATTCGGGGTATTTTCAATGGCATGTGTTTTTTGCCGTGGACATTTTCTTAATTGCAGTGGTTGCTATCCACAATCTTCACTATCCTGAAATGGTGCTAGGCGATTTCATGAAGTTTCAAAGATAATTATATATTAAAATATTTTATTGCAAGGTGATCAAATTGTCAATGTCCTGGTGAAGACCATTTCCAGGTATTTCAGTGTTAAATATTTACTTATAAAGGAGCAATCTTTTGATTGTATTACAAGTCATGAACTTGCATATTGGTGCGAGGATAGGTTTAGTTTCAGATTTATTGCAATGGAAAAATTTGATTATTGATTGGTTTAATCAAAGTGCTAACACTTTCCATATTTTAAGTCTGTAGAGGTTCACTATGAATTTAAGAATAATTTCACATCTTATAATATGAATGTGGACCTAACACAAGTAGGATTTATTAAAAAAATTATGTAATCCATTAATTTGTTTTGTTTTTAATTATCAACCTTGGTGGTGTCGTGGTTAAGCAAGTACAGGGTTCACAGCCTGGTATCGGCTCCCACACAAAAGCAAATTTTAATGAATCATTGGGTAGGTGTAAGACCACTACACCCTCTTATCTCTCACTCACTCACTCACTCACTGTCCTGGACAGACAGCTGAGGTGTGCCCAGGACGGCGTGCTCGAACCTTAACTGGATAGAAGCACAATAATAAGTTGAAAAGAAATTTTAAAAATTGTGAACATGCTATAATATAAATTTGTTTTAACAAGCATTTTTGAACCAACTTTATACATTCCATGACCGATGTTACTAGAAAATTAGAAATATTAAATCACAGTAAATTAGTAAAAGTATTAGTTTTAATCTATCATGTTAAAGTTTGTATTTCATTCAACAGTACTCACCTTTTTAAAGCCAATATCATCTGCATATTGTCTAAAGCATCGTCTGCAAATGTTCAGTCCATATTTTCTTATCAAACCATGAGTATTGTTACACACACGGCTGCAAAAAAATAAAATAATTAAATTGTTAATTTTCACAAAAATTTAAAGTATCAGTTTAAAAAATAGTTCCGTCCGTTTTTGTCATCAATTTGTATAATACACAATTTGAATTTAAAGATTGACTAGTAGTCTAGCCCAAAAATCCCAAAGCTACATGTAATTACTGTAAATAATAAAATATTAATTAGCGTTCTTAAAATTTGGGTAAATCAAAATAAGTGATATATTAATTGGTGCCATAAAAACTTTAGCAAGGTTGTCACGTCAGTCAATAAAAAAGAAAAGGAAAAAATATATATAATAAACTCAGTTGTAGGATCAGCCAAGATATTTAAATTGATAATTCTATGTTATGCAGCTTAGACAACTTACGTTTAGTACACAATTGCAGTACTGTGCCTGCTACACATGTAACTAATGTTGTGCCATCCTTTTGCTTTAATCAACAGTATGTAACCATTGTTGTGTTCAGTTAATTACCAACAAAACATTTTTTTTAAAATAATATATTGTTAAGTCTCTTTATTATTAAATATAGCATGATGAAATATTTTGTATTTGGCAACATTTCCTGATTTACAGTACTGGAAATCATTATTGTAAGACTGGATTCATAATGCAGGATACCATGTTTCCATAAATCTCAGAATTTGTTTTGGCAGTGCAAGATTACTAGATGGAATCTCAAAATATCTGTATTACATAATTTTCACGGAATTACGCAAGGCCTTTCCTTTGGCACAATCATCTAAGTTAAAGGTTTTTTTTTCTCTTACACTAAGATTCAAACCAACAATCTAGGCATGCACACCAAAACTAAAACAATTAACCGGTTGTTCAGCAGTTTTGTGGATAGACTTTTGTGCATTTTGACTGAAAGAATTTAATTATGACAAAACATTTTAATGGAATGAACCAAATCTGAATCAAGGATCTTTGGTCTACATTTTGTTAAATTTTTGTGATAACCAGTAATTTATTACGAGAGCTTTTCAAGAATGCTGGTCAACTCGCCCCAAAACCAGTTGGTCAACTTGGCCCAAACGGTTTAGTTAACTCCCAAAAAAAGTGACCAACTCAACAGTGCGTTTGGTCAACTCATCCCAATTTCAACTTTTGTTTACAAATATAATTTTGACGATATCATTAAAAAAAAAGAACATCTACAACATTGGTCTCTCATTTTATTTATTAATATTACAGTAAAACTCAGGTATTACAACCATTTGTGTTCTTGTTAAAACTGATCTTATATTGGGGAAGTCCTAACATTGGATAAACAATAATCTATTATTTAATGATGACAATGCAGGGGTTGAATTAAAAATTTTTTACCACTATCCCAAAGGAATAGTGAATTTCAAAAAACACTATTCCGTCTAAAATGTATTATCCCTTCAATTATTAATGTACCACTAGTTTTCCTGACTCTGCTACATCACCCTGCACAACAATGCACAACGAACAATTGTTTATATACCAGTCTATGCATTACTGCGTACTAGCTGGAATTACAAACGAACTCACTCCAAACATTAGTCTCGATCAAAAAGACATTTATTTTGTACCGGTAAGTGCATGAGAAAGGTCTTAGTAGCACGAGGATTTGTTCTGCAGAAAATGTAGCTAAAGAAAAAGCGTAAGTGGAATAGTCGCAGGCGATTTTTGGTATTCCGTGCTTTATTTTCACTTTCATGATGGAATATTGGAAGAATTGTTTTACTATTCCGTTTCGAAATTTACCATTTGCGGAATAGCGTAAAATTTGACCCCTGCAATGTAGTCTGATGGTATAATATAATTATTCTCAATTTTTTTTACTTAATAGGTGCACAATAGACAGAAAGCAGTCTCGACAGTCGACACTGACCCGAGGAACATGGATATTTATTGCCACTAACATAGTAAGAATGTTCGATTTCTGTTTGACAGTTGTGTACAAGTAGTCTTTTTTACATTAATTTAGGTTTACTTTGGCCATAATAAAGTGTAATTTGGGCGATTTGAATTTTGACAAACCACTGGGTAGCCCGAGCTCTCTGACTGTAAGAGAGCTAGACGGACATTTGGACATAAACACGCTCTCATTACAGTCAGAGACCAACCTATGTCTTTTTTTGGCAATTCCTGACTACCAAACGGTAGGCAACGAGTCCCGCTCTAATACCACAACAATCCTATGTTTGACGTCAAATACCTTTACATCAATCATTTTCGAGTTAAGTGATACAAAAAAATCCACATATTAATCACTAATACACATACTACAGAAAGAAACCCGACAGCACCCACATTCAGCTACGCTTCGTGACACTCCGTCGCAACAATTGCAAAGCTCGGCGATCTATTTCGAGACTGGGCGATTCCGCCTTGTGCAGCAGTTACAGGGGGTCATCTCATAAGAGGAGGCAGTACATAGCACATACTTTTGCCGTATCCTGTCGATAACACCCCAAATGTATCCTTCAAATTCAAAATGGAATCAATAATGTGTAATTGTTTGGTTTAATGACGTAATGAAATCCAAATTCATCCAAAACGGCATTAGCCAACTCTTCCATGTTGTAACTTCGCTTGATATGAGACGGCCCCTGTAACTGCTGCACAAGGCGGAATCGCCCAGTGCGCGATCACGTGGTCTACGTCTCGAAAGATCGCCGAGCTTTGCAATTGTTGCGACGGAGTGTCACGAAGCGTAGCTGAATGTGGGTGCTGTCGGGTTTCTTTCTGTAGTATGTGTATAGTGATTAATATGTGGATTTTTTTTGTATCACTTAACTCGAAAATGATTGATGTAAAGGTATTTGACGTCAAACATAGGATTGTTGTGGTATTAGAGCGGGACTCGTTGCCTACCGTTTGGTAGTCAGGAATTGCCAAAAAAAGACATAGGTTGGTCTCTGACTGTAATGAGAGCGTGTTTATGTCCAAATGTCCGTCTAGCTCTCTTACAGTCAGAGTACTCGGGCTAACCACTGGGATGAGTAAGCCAATCACTGGGGCAAGTTGGTAACATTTTTAGGGAGAGTTGACTAAACAGTGTGGGGCAAACTTGACCAACTGCTAGGGCGAGTTGGTTTTGGGGCGACTTGACTTGCTCCCCTTCTCATGAAAATTTTTATATCTCATTCATATGGTCAGACTTGTACCCATTATTTTTATCGTTTAAAAATATATTTGGGGCACTTACATTTGTTGTCAGTACATAATATATTTTTTTTTTTTTTTTTAAAGATTAAACCTTTTTATTTTTTTTTGAATTGATCAAAGAAATTTACTAAAATTTGTTTTATGCTCGTATGGAACGCAAATGACTTGCCTGGGCTAATTTTAGAAGGCAAGATATATATCTCTCGCCACAATCATGTTCAAACATGAATGACTAAAACTAATTATGCAAAATATTAAACCAATAACCCATGAATATGATTGCTCTAGCAAAGCAATATTGCGAATTCTTTTTATATGAAATCTTACGATCAACCGAAGTGTTGTTAAATATTATAAATGAATAATAGCTAGAACGTTATTCTTTTATTCATAATAATGTAGATTGATTCCTTAGGCTCAACTGTGACCATCAATGGGTGCATACCAATAACGGGAACCAGGTCCAAATCGTCTTGGATGAGAGTGCCAAATATTCTGAAAACCCATAATGGCGACCAAAACGGAAAAGAGAGCATGTGTGTTCGACCGGTTCTGAGGCAATATTTATTTTTATATAATATGTGGCGTATTATGTGAAAATATCAGTCTATACAAAATTACCCATAATTCTTTAGCTATACTCGTATTTGGCGCGAAATATAAATCCCGTATTACACCTGGCGATGCTACCTTAAAAATATCTATACTTTTAATATAACAATATTAAAGCATTTATGTGTGTGTGTGTGTGTGTGTGTGTGTGTGTGTGTGTGTGTGTGTGTGTGTGTGTGTATTAATAAATTAGTTCATGATTTATTTCAAACAACAGATATAAATATTATGGAGCATTTATTTATTTTTTGTTTACAAACATTGGCTATTAGCTAATTCTATTGTCCTGTTTTTTTGTGTGATTTAACTGCTTATTAAGAGGTAAAAGTAATATTTTGCTATACAATATGTTTATATTTTAAACATATTTGAGATAAATTAAATCAAGAATATTAAAACTGAATGTTTACACTTGGCATGGTAAGGGCTCCAGGTGCGTGTCAAGTGGGTGGGGTGGGGTCACATGGGTTCTGAGACCCGTCCTTTGGAGAAAGTTCATTAAGGGTCACAAGCCTGCATTCACCCATACATATACATTTCATTCATGTTACGCAGTAACTAGATAATATTATATTAAAACAATAATATACTAAAACAAATGCTGTTCGTTATTCAAAGTTCAACGAATTGAGCAAACATCTGAATTAGAAATCTTCTTAAAATTATGCTAAATCTATACTCTCGGTTTTTCTTGTATATTTCATAATAAATCATAGTCTCTCGCCGATGTAGACGAAATGTTTGTTCTGTTCTAAATGTAATGATTTTACCTTAAATTAAAGGAACATTCCTGAGTTTTCTGCACTTTTTAAGATGTTATCGACTAACAGAGATTTTTTTAACGATTGTAATTACATATCAAATATATTTTTCTGCATAATTTTCTTCAAATGTTGAGTTGCTAGTACTAGGTTAAATTTCATCTTATTTCCTAAAATAGTGTTTTTGTCGTACGTACGAAATGATCTGAATACAAAATCCAGTTTGGGCTTCTTAAAATATTAAGACGACCAGAAACACACTGAATATACGGACACTGATATTCTAAACAAGAAAATATATTTAATATGGAAGTTTAATCGTAGAAATATTTTATTAGTCGGAAACATCTTACAATGCCACAAACTCAGGAATGTCCCTTTAAATACTATCCCTATCCCACCCAAAAATAAAAATATATCCTAATAATTATATTTAATTTTATTAAAACATCCAATAAGGATTACCGACACGTTAAGACGTGACATTACATTTTGAATTTGACAAAGAACTGGCTCATATTTTAGTGCACGAACATCATTTGTATTTTTTTACATCATCAATCTTGCCAGTGACGGACAATGGATGATTACTGTTCATAGTTCAGTGCTACTTGTATTCCCTGTCAGGAGCGGATCCAAGGTAAGGGTCTGGAGGTGACGGACAATGGATGATTACTGTTCATAGTTCTGCGCTACTTGTATTCCCTGTCAGGAGCGGATCCAAAGTAAGGGTCTGGAGGTGCGCATTCCAATGGTATTTCGACATTTTTCCTTAAGTTACGAAAATTGCCGAGAACATTTCCATGAAAACGTCAAAAATCCTTTGTCGTTACGTCAACAATGCTTTGACGTTTTAATATCCTTGTTGATGTCAAAGCGATACAGCTAGCGTACATTTCTCTGAATATAGTTGAATTAACTTCTGAAATGTGCGAACAGAATCGCTGTTTGACATTTATAAGCATATATATTTTTAATCTGTATTTAATGTGTAACATATTTGTGCATGGCTCTAATAATATACCTAATATGATTACAGCTAACTACTGTGCTGTTGTTGCATGGTTTTCTTCAAATGTCGAGTTGCTATATCAATAGAGGTGAGTGTTTGATTGTTCGTTCGTTCAGTGGCGGCTCCAGAAAACTATTTGCATGAGAGGGACAATGACGTGGCCGAAGGACATAAACGTTTCAGAAAGGATTTCTGATTCTCTAACGTACATAAATAAAAATATAATTATCGCAAAATTTAGGGGGGGGGGGGGGGAGCAGTCACCGGGGGACCCCCTAGATTCGCCACTGTCGTTTGTTTATCAGGACCGATGAAGTAGGTGAAGTGTGTAGGCAGGGTTATATATTGGAGGAGGCACCCACATGGTCATGTCATGGGGCGACAGGCACACATAAATATGTTGGGGGGGGGGGGGGGCGTGATTGGGAGACAAAAAGAGGCGTGATTGGGGGGGGGGGGGGGGGGGGGGGGGACATGACTCCTATGACTACAAGAAATGTATGCAAGGTTAATTCAGTTTAGTCCATTATTTGTGTCAATTCAGTTTTATTTCATGAATTTAACCATACGAACTAGTGCTCCCGAAGGAATGCCAGCGGGGATCCAATAGGGTTTGGAGGTGCACCAATCTCACTCCGAAATTCTCCGAAAAATCAAGTGTTTAGTAGAGGAATACAGTGGTGTAGCGGGGAGGGGCACGAGGTTCATTCCCCCACCCAGTCAATCTCTCTCTCTCTCTCTCTCTCTCTCTCTCTCTCTCTCTCTCTCTCTCTCTCTCTCTCTCTCTCTCTCTCTCTCTTTCTCTCTCTCTCTCTCTCTCTCTCTCTCTCTCTCTCTCTCTCTCTCTCTCTCTCTCTCTCTCTCTCAAATCAACAACAACAATAATAATAATGGACGGAAACAATTTATTAAGATCAGTAGTACAAACTAGGTATAACAGAATCAAAATCATTGCACAGATTATTAAGTGAAGATTCATTCACAATTAATTTAAAAGGAAATGCTCCAAACATGTCAATAGGTAAAGCTAAGAACAGCAGTATATATGTTTCTGTTGCACCATATCATGTACAATTTATGGGAAATGTTGGGCTTTTCTCTTATTTTTCAATGTTTCAATGTTTTTAATGTGCTACTTTTTATAGCAGTCCACAAATCAAGCGTTCTTTGAGAAACATGTTGAAATCGGTAGGCCTATGAGCATAGAAATTTGATATCATGCCAGACAATGAATATATATTTTTCCATTCACATATTATTATTTTTATCTTTGTAGGTCTAACCATAGGCTCCCATTTTTGTAGGAGGGCAGGCTGCCCTTTGCCCGAATTTAAAGAAAATGCCTGAATCTGGATAACAGCTTTTCGTATTAACATTACTGCCAAAATAGGGTTGCAAACGAATCACTACGCATTTTTTACATGGATTACAACTAATTTTGAGTGTACAATGATGGAAATACATGGTGAAAAGGTCTCAGAGTAACACACTTTTGCTGAATATGTCTATAATTTTTGCAGAATTTGAGGTTTTGCTCTATCACCAGGGGGCAATTGCCCTTCCTGCCCACCCCTCTGTCTCGTACGCTTATGGGTCTAACTAGTTTTTGCTAAACAGCCTATAAACATAACTGTTAGGGATCTGCTTCCCCATGTTAAATTCACACAATGCATAAATGTGAGGTTTTTTGTGTATTAGTTTTATTTTGTAACTATTTCAGCTACAATGGTTAAAAAAGGTTTATCTTAAAATATCACAGCAATATACATATAACATAAAAATCTGGCAGTCATTAAATCATCAAATGTATGTATAATAATTATCAGTTGTGGTTTGCAGCAAAAATTGTGTGTTAAATAACAAAAACAAGCAGTATGTCTATCACTGAAAAGGCACAGTCGTAACAGAAGTTTTAAGTCAGTATAACAAAAGGCACTACATTTTAATGGTGTAACATTGTTATTTAATGGTTTTAACAAGGACAGAAATTTCACAATCTGCTTGAAAACAGAATTAAAATAATAGTTTATATTTAAAATAAATATTGATAGACAGAACAGAGGAATAACACACTATAAACATATTGATCACAGTCCATTAATGTACACATTTTATCATTCTGCATATAAATAAAATATATACTGGTACTGAAAGATTTCTCTAATTAACAAGTATTCTCTAACAACTAGAATATGTACAACAAATGTTTTATGCATAAATTTGGTGTAATTTATCTATATTGAAATGGTGAAATGGTACTTAATGTAGTAATACTGATGACTTAATATTATATATAGAGAATACTACACAACTTTCAGTTTAATACCATTTTTATGAACATTTTTAGAATTCATCAAACAAAAGTAAACATTCATAGCAGCTGGTATTCAAGTGTCAGCATGGGCCCCACCCACAATCGAGGTTAATGACCTAGATTTTGATTTAACAAATCATTCATTATAACATGAATTGCATAAACCAGTTTGCCGGACGCTTTTCTGCTTGGTCTGGCTGAATTGAACTGCTATCAATAAGAATGTACAAATACCCCCACCCCCCCTCCATTTGAAAACCGACAATAACCTTTATGGGGAAACCTTTAAGGGGAAACGTGATTATATTAACTGTTCTGTGTAAAAGGAGAGATCAGTCATAACATTTGAACCCCCCACTCCCTTCAGAAATCCTGCATCCGGGCCCGCAAAGAGCATCTATACACATGTTCAGTTGCCAGATGGTTTATTTAATCATTTATTTATTACATTACATTTATTAAAATAATTATGAAAGTAAAAACACACACACTGAGACAGAATAATTAATACGCACTTTCTATCACAACAGAATAATACTCAAAAGTTAGATTTATTTCTGACCAGACTGAGTGACACACTTATATAATTATGGTCCAAGGGAATAATCTACAATTTCCACTTTTGACATATTTGTCGATGATGTGCTCTTACCCATATTTAGAATATGAACTTTTTAACTGCAAACTACTGCAGTAATATAACATACTAATTCACACGGTATAAGTGTATTTAAGTGTATTTAAAATGCATTTAGGAAAAGCCATACTAGCTATGAAGAAATCACTTAAGTTATGTCAAAATAGGTCACACAGGCATACTTTTAACAGGTAATAGTTATTCACCTTATTTTTCGTCGAGTTAGTTATTACATATGGTAAATAGTTAAACAAACATAAAAATGTGGAGTCATTGTGAATCAGACGTCATATTTATAATTATCAAAAATATATAATACAATGGAATAACGTGATATTCAGACAGAGAGTCAATGTTATCAAGGTCATGTTTGTCAAGGTCACAGTAACACAATAAAATAAAAATGTACAATTATGGTAGGCCATTAAGGGTTGTTGGTAAAACATGCATGCTTATGTATAAATATTTCATGATTGCTTTACTACAAAGTTGTAAACTTTAAAATGAAATTATCTCAATATACCAAAAGTGTGACATCATAGGTTATTCCTCTGGACCTTTCATATATATCTATGTACATACATACATGTATATTATTATCATCCATTATCATTCTTTTCATTGCAACAATTGTAAACAATGTCAGTAATGTGGGTTGAATGTCACTATATTTGGCAGCGGTAGATTTGTTAACTAACAGAACGACAGTGGTGTGACGTCACTAATAATATGTTAACGCTGAAACATACACAGTGATGTAACAAAATAATGTCTTGTGATTAAAATTTGACCAATCAAGTTTATAAGAAGCGATATCTCCTAGGAAAATATTGCAAATTATAGTGCACGCGATATCTCCTGTGAAAATATTGCAAATTATAGTGCACGCGATATCTCCTACAAAAGCCTTTAATGGATGATAAATATACATGTATATGTTTTAAAGTTGTACTGAATATTCTTCATACAAATTTTAATTCCTCTTCAACCTATTCAGATCTCAATTACTCATCCTATATTTCAATAAGATCAATAAATTCTACCCACAGGTTAGTTTACTTTAACAAATATTTGATATCAAAATAATCTACATATTTAAAGCATTTATGACATTTTCAGTTATCAACCTTGAATGCTTAAAAAAAAGTTAAAAGTATTTTGTTGAGATCAGCATGGACGGATTAAAATGAGCAGTTTGAGGCATAAAAATATCAAAACATGACATTAACAAATGCAGACAGCTAAAAATATTACATTTAATTTAACAATCCAGACAGCTAAAAATATCACATAACATTAACAAATGCAGACAGGTAAATATATCTTATGACATAAATATAAACAAATACAGACAGCAAAAATATCACATGACATTAAATTCAAACAGCTAAAAGCAGGCCCTAATCTAGAACTGTTAAAGTAGAAGTGACTTTTGTCTTACCAGCAGAAATGGGAGATGTTTGATAAAAATAGCCTAAGTGAACATTTATCGGTGTTTCGTCAAGCAAAGCAGTTGAATATTTTAATTCAAAATGCAACAGTTTTAAGTAATTGATAATTAATTAATGTGTCATTATGTTAAAATGAAAGTAATAATTAGTATTTTCTGGCATTACTGAAATGAATATAGCCAAGAACCAGTCAACTGCAATGTACAGTCTCATGCCAAAGTAAATAGACACCAAACAAGTCAGTATCTTGACATTCGTTGTGTTATTTTTTTTTTGAAATTGGATTAGGTCCAAAATATTACTTCAACTTTAAAAAAGACATCTCATAATTTAGTCATTTAGTCACCAGAGATGACTTTTGGTGAAAATATCCCCATCATTTTGCCGTCTAATTTAGGGCCTATAAAAGTATCATATGACACTAACAAACACAGACTTGTAAAAGTATCATATGACACTAACAAATACAGACTTGTAAAAGTATCATATGACACTAACAAACACAGACATGTAAAAGTATCATATGACACTAACAAACACAGACTTGTAAAAGTATCATATGACACTAACAAACACAGACGTGTAAAAGTATCATATGACACTAACAAACACAGACGTGTAAAAGTATCATATGACACTAACAAACACAGACTTGTAAAAGTATCATATGACACTAACAAACACAGACATGTAAAAGTATCATATGACACTAACAAACACAGACATGTAAAAGTATCATATGACACTAACAAACACAGACTTGTAAAAGTATCATATGACACTAACAAACACAGACTTGTAAAAGTATCATATCACATTAAAGGGACAGACCCTAGTTTTTAAACACTGTAGCATATTTGTCACTATTAGAGCCATTTATAATAACTGAAATCAAACATTACTTATATTTTATTCTTTAGATTATCCATTTCCATGGAACCGAAGTGTTTTTGGTCATCCTGGTGTTTCTAATACCCAAAAATGCATTTTTCATATTTTAAAACGTGCGTCCGAGAAGTAGCGGCTTATTGATTTGAGTTCTGGTCTATTTTTAAGGATATTTTCCGTTTTAACATCACAGACTCATCTTTCACTCTATTGTAACTTTATCCAAATGAGTTACAGGTTTGTAAATTAAGTAAACTTTATGTCCATTTTTTTTACGGGTTAAAACTAGGGTGTGATCCTTTAACAAATGCAGACATCTAAAAATATCACCTGATATAAACAAATGCAAACAGGCAAAAAATATCACATGACAGGAACCAATACTGATTTCTAAAAGTCATCATCTGATGTTCTGTGAGTTGTGTCACCATGTGCATCATCTTCATCAGCATCATAATCATCTTCGTAATCATCATCGTAATCATCTTGCTCATGCTCCTCCTTGGTTGTAACCGACTCGTGATCCCCTTCTGCATCATGTTTCATGGACTTACATACAATGTCCTGGTTTTGCTTGGACTGAGAGTCATGAATGGACAAACTTGTGTGTAGTTTGTCTGCAAGCTTCGGTGAAGAATATTCTTGTTGAATCAACTCATGTCCATCGTTGTTTTTTGCGTTCAGCTTCACATTTCTAGAGTTTGGTGGTTCAGAACCTCTGACGTGATGAGACAGTTCTTCCTCTGCAGCTGAAAGGCTGTCTTCTCGTGAGTGATGCCTCCTGGCGCGAGCACGTGGTCTTGTCACATTGGTGGCCGAATCCACCTGTTTGGGTGAATCCACCAGTTTGGCCAATGTATCATTCGTGTGAGGTTCTATATTGATCTTCTGATCACTTGTGCAGATCGAGGCTTCAGAACCCTTCACGCTGGAGCATTCGTCATCAGCAGCAGCATCTTTCTTCCCTCTAGCAGCATGCCTTCTATCTCGAGGACGTGGTCTCGGTCCACGAGTGGGTGTTGTCGACACCGAATGCATGGGTGTTCCGTGCATCGAATGCGAGGAGGTTGAGGGGGTTACATGCACCGAGTGCCATGGTGTTCCGTTTTGCGAGTTTGTGGGTGTTAAGATCTCCTCATCAGAATCTGCCAGATGCAGGTCTCCACGAGATTTCAAATCTGCCACATGGCCATTCACCATTCTGTCACCCATAGCGTTTTCACCTATGTCTGCCTCACTTCTGCTCTCGTTGTCGGCTCTAGTGATATCCATCTGATACTGCTCCAGAGCCTGACCTGTGCTCAGTCCGTCCAGCTCGTCATCGTTTCTCTGTGACCTCACTGTGCTAACGATCTCGGTGGTCTCGTCAAACTTGTACGATGTAGATGAGGTCTCGCTGTGCTCACGGTCGTTCCCCTTTATCGCATTCGTTCCACTGTCAACATGGAGCATGTCGTGATGTTCCAGTGAGGACACCGTTGTCATCTCGCTCCCCAGATCATTACCAACACCAACACTGTCTCTTCTGATGCCCAAGTCTATCCTCAGCTTCGACAGGATTGTACGCATCCTGGTCTGCAAGAAACAAAAAAAACAATAACGTTTTAATGGATGAATGAATGATTGAATTGATGCTTAATAACACAGTAGCACGAAAATACATGGGCTAGTGGGTGTCATGTATATAAATGAATTACTTAATAACATCAATACGAAATGTTAAACATGCCCAAACAC
Organism: Gigantopelta aegis; assembly: GCF_016097555.1. NCBI lineage: Eukaryota > Metazoa > Mollusca > Gastropoda > Neomphalida > Peltospiridae > Gigantopelta > Gigantopelta aegis. The sequence continues at coordinate 27,982,445 of NC_054702.1, forward strand.
CCACCATTAATAAGTAATCACTCATTATAGGAGGCCATCTTAACTCCTAAATCATTTAGAGATTCATTCAGCAGCCTCCAGCCATAATAAACATTTTTCACTTTACTTGATGAAGTTACATTGCTGTAGGGGGAGAAAAATAAGTAAACAGTTGTTAAAACAATGATGATACTTGAGATCATATGCAAAGTTCTATATTAGGGCACAAGAATTTTGGCAATGGTTTGAAAATGTGAAACGAGGATGTTGTAAATAATATTACCATTTTCAGGACATGCTGATTCTTTTGTAGATGTCTGTCAAACATCTGTTGCAATACCCTGTAAAGAAACGGTAAAACATTTCATCAATTTTACAATAATGTTTTTAATAGTAGATTTCGTTCAGTGAAAGAAGCCAATAATAGAACAATATCTACAAAATAATAATGAAATTCATGTTCCAATGACATTCGGACAAAATATATTGCATATACTGGAACTGCTATACTCTGCTAACATGCCTATATTCAAGTACAGGGATAGTCCGGAGTTTGCTGCCTTTGTAACATGTTAGCCGGATACCTCTTAAAATCGGACATTTTACTTGGTCCCGAGCATGTACGGTTTAGACGAGTTTCACTGTACATGTGTTTGAAATACATTTTTTAAATTTTGAACACATCAATGTCTGTATATTTAGTATGTTTCTCATTGTCCAAGTGCTTGTAATAACACAAACTGGATGTCATTTTGCACGTTTGATAACCCCTTTCTTAGTGCTGAAATGACAGGTTATTAAGTTAATGAGTAATTATGTTTATTAATAATGAGTAATGCTTATATTCTTATTCACATGATTTAAATTAAATAAGGCTACAAACATTCCCAATCATCTGTTAAACAGATATTACACCCAGCTGTGACATCATGCCTTTATTCTCTCGTAGACAATGAAAAATTTGAAGAAAAGGACAATGCATGTTACTGAATTACAGACTTCTGAAGGCTTTGTGTTCACAGAAAACATTTCTCTACACAAAAAAATAATCTGCAAAGTCAGGGTTTCTGCCAGAGGGTAAAACAGGTATGGCGCCATTCCCAAATATGTTTGTAGATATTATTTTTAAAAAGTTAACCTTTTGACAAAATCAATGACTCTTATCATTACTATATGAATTTCTTAACCCTAAACCTAACCCATTTTCTTTCTGGGGGAGGCTCCCCATACTCCCTGTCAACTGTGGTTGCATTCAGCACAAACACTGTAAATACTCAATTCCATAGCGCCATAGCCAAAAATTTATTTCTGGCAGAAATCATGAAAGTGGTACTCAAGTGGGAACAACACACACTGTAATACCTGTTCAACACCCGGAAGCTAACATTTCAATTCAAGCTTTGGTCTCTTACATGTTTTAGTTGGGCTGACTATACACACTTTTGTTTAATTTATTTATTATTTTCTCACTTGTCCGAGCAGATTCCACTGTTTAGGACATCTTTTGTAATATCCTGAGCAAATTTAACATACAGCTGTTCTTCTTCACTAAAAAAAAGAAAGAATAACATTTAGTCATGAAATAAAGGCCAAGAGATTGTGTATAACTATACAAACAAACAAACAAAGCAATTCTTTCTACGATACCAGTACCATGGGATGGGATTTAATTCAGTTGGTAGAGTGCTCGCCTTAGGTGCTCAGGTAATGGGATCAAACCACCTCAGTGGACCCAATGAGTTTTTTCCCGGTCCCAACTAGTCGCACGACTGGTATATGGAATACTGTGGTATGTGTTGTCCTGTCTGTAGTATTTAGTAGTAGTAAAGTGAATATAAAAGAAAATGTAGCTGGTTTTATCTTAAGATTTCAGGTCAAAACTTAGAAATATTTGACATCCAATAGCCGATTAATTATTCAATGTGCTCAAGTGGTTCAACAAAAACAAACTGTTATCAGTACTGGATGTCTACATCCCAGATGGCATCAACACAATGACTCATTGTTAATTGGGTTAAAGCAGCAATCAACAGAGCCAACCAAAAACAGCTGAAAAATTGATCTGAGACAGCAGTTTTAATATTTACCAGAGCCCATATCTTCGAAGATATCTTAGTGCTACGAAATCATAAAACCATTGTAGGCTATGACATGACTATGGCACATGATATGGCACATGACATAGTGACGTCATTGTTTTACAACTTTGTGGCACCAAGATAGCTCTGAAAATATGGGCCCAGAGTATGGTATTAAATTGCTGTCAGCTGAAGGTTCCATTAGACCAAATTAATTCCTATTGCCGATAATGTTAACGTTTACTAATAAAACTGATATAAGCAGCGTTTCAACACACCCAGGAAGTACAGCAATAGCAAGTGTGGCACCTCACATCTAATCTAGCTGCAAGAAAATGGGGGGTCACGTATCATTTAAGAGATTTAATTTATGTTTTTAATAGCAACCGTCATTTTTGCTGAAAATTGCAGTTCCATTTTTGGAGGTACCCCACATTAGTTTCAACCTCTGGTATATACTGCATAACAACTGTATAACAAATAAAAGTGTATTTATTTATTGTCAATGGATAATAGTATTTGCACAAATAATCAATGTCACATATTACTACCAATCACACCCACAGCTGCTTTTACTCCGTAAATATTTGACGGTGCATGTCAAACTTTGACACGGTACTCTCTTCTTTGGTACTATGCAACCTGAAATTCACAGACCACCCAATGTTGGTTAACTAGTAATTAACTGCTGCTGTTGACAGCCAATATGTGACCAAAACGACAGTAGGCCAATTGTGCTTTAGATCTCACTAATGTGGGAAAAATAGATTTTTTTTTTTTTTCTAACAAGCCCTTCAACCTACATAACAGAGGTTGGTATAATATATGGAATAAAGGTTTACACCTAACATTTGTGATGAATATTTATTTTTTGGTTATTTAACAAAATAATACCGATAAGTGCATCAAAAACACTGTATACATTGTATTTAGATTTATGCGTGTATAAAAACACGGATCTGAAATTTCTCAATATTTTTAAACAGATTTGTTTTCAGTAGTTTCATGTGAGTGTGCCATGACAACTTTGTCAAAACATTGGATCGAAGGGTTTACAAATACTGGGGCATTCCTTGGAAATGATTTTAAAACACACCAAAAAGTAATATTTGACGAGACAATAATGTTCTCCATTAATCAATGAAATAAGTCAATATACATTGTCTACATCGAAGTGAACATTGCGCATTACACCATCCTCTATGACATAGGTTGAAAGCTTTGTCTAAACACAGTGAGGTCTTTTTATAGCTCAGTTGTATATATTCAGAAATACAATTAAAGTTATTTTATCTAATAAAAGCTTAACATTTCTGATCAGTGATTTCAAGGTAAAATGTTTCACGGTGAAACAATTTTGTATTTAAATTGAGCATTCTTAATTTAGGCACTGTGCATAATTATTTATCACCTCGACTTTGTGCAATCTAAAGTCATAGCCAATGATAAAAACACTAACAGCATGCTATCTGGGATACACATGTCAATTATGCAACAACATTTTGAAACACCCTATATAAAGTAACAACCACCTGGGAAACAACGTCCATATATTGCCAATACAAAATCACAGGCCTAGTGTATAAGCCGAAACAATGATGATCACACCACAGTGAGCTCAATTGATATAGCTACCAGTATCTATTTTTCTGAAACAGCCGTCTCCTTTCAAAGACAATGAAGAGCCTGTTATCTTCAGTTCCAAACAGGACTACTAGATGTACAACTACAAGTATTTTTGAGTAATACTATAACCTACCTGAATTCTCGCTGAATATGCACTTAGTCACAAACCGATATATACATTGTACTTTCTACAGCAAAACAACCCAAACTCTGTTACAAGTAGTTTTTATTCACAAAAACAAAAAAGAGATATATATGTAATCTTAATTCAATTTCGATAAAAATAAATAAAAGTCACAAAATATATACATATAATAACTTCATTTTTTCTATTAACATTTACAGAAGTCTAAGATGCATAAAACAATTTAATTACAACAATGATATAATCCTTAAAGTAAACTTTAACAACTGTCAATGTGTCACAAAAATGTTGGCATTAGATCATAAAACACATCAAAGTGTAATTTGGATAATAAATAAAAGCCACATCAATAATCTGGATTTTAAAAACCTTTTCTTTGAGATGGTTTAATATTTAAATAGTTATATATTTATAATTTAATATGTCCATCAAATATTTCCTCTAAAACAAGTAATAGATTAACTGGGACATTCAAAAATAATTATATAAACAAAATATATTAAGTACTAATCAATTATATTTTTAAAATCAAATAGGGGAGACAACTCTATATATTAGGATACAGCAAGAAATTCAGCATCCTTTTTTAATAATGTTGACTTGAAACATGACTGCATTATAAGACAATATTTCATTTGAAACAAATAAAATCAGAAGCAAGCACATATACAGAACAAGCAGTTGCCAAGAACAACATTTTATGAAGAATCAGAAAGTAAATATAACAACACATGTTGTCTTGTGCCTGTAGGAACTTACAGGCACATACCGTACATTGTATCATTATTTAATAAACTGAAATAAACAAATGAGTAATTATAATTAATTCCATGCCATTTCGAAAATTAAAGACACATTTGTAAATCTAATTACTGTGAAACCAAACATGTTCAAACAAACGTAATACATTCAAGCACCTTTTATAACAGAAAACCAAAAAGCACCTTGAATTTCAACATTAGAAAGTCATGCAATGCAGTTATGACAAGTCATACTTGAATTTGGAATTATCAGAAGCACACATTGAAATCACTACCGGTACTAGTCCTTGAAAACTATGCTGAAGCTACCAACATCAATGTATTAGTTAATAATTAACAATATATTAGACAACTGACACTAACGACGTTAGTATTACAATTTATTTTATATTATAAATTAAAGATCTACGCTTGATAAATAATTCCAAATTCAAATACATGTCCAGTAACAGTATTTCCAAAGAACCTATGAACCAACCAAAAGAGGAGAAAGTGCAGGATGTTGAAAAAGACGTGCAGTTTTTGTATAAAGTGTAAGCCTACTGTCAAAATTTAAAATAAAAAATGCATTACTTACACCTCGGATAATCTTTGACTTTTCCATGGCTTTTTGTCAAATAATCTGTCAAAAAAAGTGAATGCATTCTACTTTTTTGTTTTTAGCTTAAGGTCACCAATTTGTATAAATGGTACTATATCATGTTCAGCATTACGTCACAATTTGCTACATGTTTCAGAGATCGCTACACAATTTTAAAACATTAAAAAGAGTAGTTGCTAATCAATGTTCAATTCACCAGAAATATCACTAATCAAGATTTTGAAACCAAAATGTTCCATGTATATATTTAATCAGATGTCTTTAAAACAAAATTGAATCTGTAGTCTTATTATGTTATTTGTATATTATGCAGGGAATACTTTTCAATTTTTGTTTTTAGCAACAGTTGTTGATCAACTGACAATTGATTAGCATTTACTATTTAACACTTTACAATTGTGTTCTCTATAACTTGCATAACAAATTGCACTGTGATACTGATCAAAACATTCCCGGTTATTTTTGAAAGAGTACATGTTCACATTTTATATATATCAGTGTGCGATTTTGGTTTAAACAATTTAAGTGTCATAAGGTATCTTTGTTTACAAATCTTGAGAGCTCACCACCAATCCAGCGAGCCCTGTCATACGCCTACAGTAGAACAGAAGATACACTAAATGTTTTGCATGAAACCATGGAAAAGATCGCTATTCAAGACTGCTTTCCAAGGATTTTGAGATATATGTTGACTGTCATTTCGAAGAATCAATGTAATTTCTACAGATACTTTTTAAGAGCCATGTTGGCTCGTATGCTAGCAAAGCTAGAGTCCTATATAATTTTTGCGAGCCTCAGGCTCCTGGACCCTCCTCAAAATCACACACTGTATATATATATATAAACATGTCTTAGTGTTTCTGTGCACATTCATATGCTTACATATCAATGGTAAAATAATTAACATGTGATAAAGAAATTAAATTCATCAACAAAATATACAATGAGATCATAGTTGAAACATTATATTAAATACTAACCAACAACAAAATAAAAATAAAAATAACAACATGCTCTGACAGGAATGGCAAATTCATGCTAAAATAACTAAGATATTTACAGCCAAACTAATTTGTGTAAAACCATGTCCATCAAAGATGTTAAATGTATATAAGAATTGAAAACTAAAACTAAAACCCCCAGAAAGAGGCCCATTTACATTTTTTTTTAAACCCAAGGCTCTATCTTTATAAACTTAAAACCGAGTACTTAATGGGTTCCTTTTTTTTCACTTTTAGACTACATTTAATTTCCAAATCTTAAAAATAGAATAATAATAAAAACAAAATTTAATAATTAAATATGCACATCTGAATATCCAAAGCAGATCTGAATTCCAAAATAATAATAATTAGTTGATAAAAGTAATTTAGCAATTGGTACTTGTATTAGAAACTACATTGTATGACTGACACACTTGTTTGCTCGTTGATAAATTACATGTAAATGGATGAATTAATAAACATTTAAAAATATCCAATCATAATCAATGTACATGTATGGGAACAAGTGAAAAAAAACACTATTTTCATAACCAGGGCTGTACCTAGCCTAAAATAATTGGCAGTAAAAAATATCCCTTTCCCTCCTCCATTGTCCCCTGATAATCAATCAGACATGTTTGTAGCTGATAAAACAGATAATACAAGACTCAAATGATGACGGCAAATTCTCCCAATACTACTTTTTGTGCAAAGGTAATTTAAAAAATCAACAGTAAGTAATAAAAATTTACAAAATTTAAAAGCTATATAAACATTTGAAACAAAAATTACTTTGAGGACTTTCCAAATGTTAAAACATTTTCATCGCCAAGAAATGTCTTTCCATTCTCGTTAGTGTCGCCCTCAGAAGCAGCTTCTCTACAGCTGGACATCTTATCGCTTTTCATCCGCACATGAGCTTTGTTAGCCTGTTCTTTCAACCATTCTTTGTGATCTTTGTCCACTGATATATTCAACGTGGGTACGCCTTCCTGTCGCTTCTTGTTCAGGTAGCTGTAGTCACGGCTTTGTAAACTCTCAAACATCAGAGTGGTCTCCATCATTTCGCCCTTCTGAGTGTCGCCTAGTTTTCTCGGCTTTGGCCGAGGCATGGATGGCGATTCCCCTGTATCACCCATCCCTTCTTTCTCCATGTCCCCATCATGGTTTTTCTTCGGCGGTGGAGTGTAATACTTGTATTCTTTTAACCGCGACTGTCTGTTGGACTTCAAAGTCCGTGGCGTGAAAGCCCTCCCTGACTGTGTGAAAACGTGAGCTCTCTTCTCCAACAAATCGCCGTCGTACGTCCCGGGTTTCTTCGCCTGATTTAGGATTGTCCTCGAGGCGTTGCTCATGACACTTCGGGACGACCTCGCGGAACAGGGCCGCTGAAGTTTGTTGAGGTTCTCGCGAAGCAGCGATGTCTGCCCGTGTCTGACTGTTTTGCCGAAGTGTTCCTCCATTGCTCTGTGTTCGTGGTCGTGTGAGTCCGACCCATACGTTGCCTGAGCACTCTCCTCGGGCTCTTGCTGCAGGGTCCTCTTCATTATGTTGTACACCAATCGGTCTTCATCGTCTTCTGGTTCCCCCTGATGAGGGTAAAAAAACTAAAATTGAATAGATATCAACATAAAAAATTGACACTGCTGTTGAAATAAACATCTAATTTTAATTGTAGTTCTATCACACCAACAGAATATATGGTCAGAATGCAGAAAAATAAACATTGCTATTAAAATAAACTTAACTATATAATATAATGTAGTAGTATCGAGGTCTGACTATATATATGTATAAACTTAACTATATATATAATGTAGTAGTATCGAGGTCTGACTATATATATGTATATATATATATATGTATATGTGTGTGTATATATATATATATATATATATATATATATATATATATATATATATATATATATATACATATATATATATATATAGTCAGACCTCGATACTACATTTACACCATCCGACCACAAATTGTCGGGAACAAACGTACATCAGTGTTATTCTGTTCATTACACCGGAATTCACACCTTCCGACACCAACAGAACAAATTAGGAAGAAACGTGCATCAGACGTCTGAAAACACCTCTTTGCAATAACATTACATAATCACAGAAACTGTAGCACATTGGCAGTAGACACACAGCCACTTAGAATCCTTGACCTCATAGTGAGCCGACTGTGTTACATGCTGTCTGAGCTACCAATGTCTTCAAAATCTTTAGACATGTATTGATTTTGCAAATAAGCCTTTAGTTAACCAATTAAAGGATTAACTTCGAACAGTAAAAGATTCTATTTTCATGATATTTTGTAAACGAAACAGGTACCAATCATAGATGTCATGATTAGACTGACAGTGAATGCTCCTTGTTTAATATATTTAATGTTTTTTTAAAAACATATTTAATATATGTACGTGTATTTGTTGTTTTTACTAATAATTGCAATGCATTAATTTGTTAAATGCTATTCAGTCATCAGTTAATATTAATTAGTATTTTTTGTTACATTAGTTTGGCAATGGAGATAACTCATGACAATTCGATACACCGGCAATTTCGATGTAACGACAAAATGACCTAGGGACGAACATGGTCGTTGTAATGAGGTCTTACTGTATATATATATATATATATAAACACCAACACTTACAGTATATATATAAAAATAGTTTCAAAAAGCCTAGCCACATTTTATTTTTAGTGATTTGAATCAACAATTTAATCCATGTGATTATAGAAATAGTGGTCCTTAATAGTGATATATTATATCTAAAATAACTACTAACTGACATATACACAGGACTAGCTCTACCACAACTGTGAATTTTATTTTAATGTGACAAAATAAATTCATGTAATGATCAATATTTTGTTGGAAATTAACTGTGGGTTTCTGCAATTTTTAAAGTTTAATAGATAATTTGGTTTTCTACTCACTCCGACAATTAACTTACCCACGTTTCATCCTCCATTGTATAGTAATTAGCATTAGCAGGGGTAGAGAGGGAACGCATGGACATACTTGACAATGGTCGACCATACTTAATAACTTGTTCTCTTTGCTTCCGTTCACGAACTGAAAGATTTACGATTACAATTATACGAGTGCACAGAAATTCACAACATTAAAGAGGTTATACCACTTTATCAACCATGACCTTAAAATAAATAAAAACTTGTCATGGAACTTTCTGTAATTATCAACACAATCTAATAATACAATATTTTGATGCAAACTGTTGATCCTATATTTGTTTCACCCTTACATTTCAAATTACTTTAAGTTTCTTTCATAAATTATTAATTTTGACAAATCAAATATGTTTCTGGTTATCCTGGTGTTTGTAGTAGCATTAAAGACATTTTATGCACGAACAGAAACAGAATTTAAATGGTATCAATGTAATATCTTAAATAGCTCCCTATAATATAAGTTAGGGGAATGACTCCCTTCAAATATGTTCACCTCGAGCTCTGCTTATTAACACCCACCCACATATCTATTGATTAATACATTTCAACAAGGGTTGAGGTTGAACTATTATTGTTGATAAAATTTCCTCAATGTATAAGTTTCCCGGTGGCAGTTCTAATGGAAAAGACATTGTCCTTTGACCTACTGACCCAGAAAGTGATTTCACACATCACGTTAGCATAAAGGTTCTTAATTGCAAATTAGACCTTAATGCAGTGATCATTTCAGACTAAAATGAACAGAAACCAACACGTTTTGGGTGATTATAAAGTGATATTTGTACACATGGACACTATATTTCTACATACAATTGAGTAATTAATATTTTACCTTTCTGGCTGCATAGCATAGACTTAGGTGGCTGGTTATCAATGGCAGCTGTAAATGTAAATCAAATAAGACAATAAAAATATATTATAATAGCCCCAATTGTTATAAAAGAGTAACTCTAATTACACTGGTTTTTTAAACAGCTTGTTTAATAAAAGATTATAATTAAAGTAACAATCACAGTGTGCGATTTTGGTTTAAAACATTTAAGTGTCATAAGGACTCCCTGTTTGCAAATCTTGAGACCACCACCAACCCAGCAAGCCCTACCACTTGTCTCCAGTAGAACAGTAGACACACTAAATGTTTTGCATGAAACCATGAAAAAGATTGCTGTTCAAGACTGTGGTTTTCCAGGATTTTGATATATGTTGACTATGTCATTTCTAAAAATGAATGTAATTTTTACAAAGAATTTTTTACAAGCCAATCAGGCTCATATGCTAGCCAAGCTAGAGAGTCCTATATGATTTAAGCAAGCCTCAGGCTCCTAGACTTACCTCAAAATCGCACACTGAATCATACCATTTGTTCAAACAATAGCTTACCACTAATAAGTACTTAACATAAAATTCCTTAACAGTGTTAGTGTTATACAAATTTAGTGTTAACAGTGTTAGTGTTATAAAAAAATACCACACGATCCGAAAAATAAAACAAAATGTTTCAGCTTTCAGGAACCTTTTATTTATATTATTTTTGTTGGGTTTTTTAAAAGAAAAAACCCAAACACACCATAAAATGAAAGTTGTGCCAGAAAAAGAAAGTAAGTTGGGTATATTTTTATGACTTTAGTTGGGTTACACATGTATACATGTACAGTAAACACGTTTTCAGAAGACTGGCGCTGTATCAAACCAAACAGGTATAATATATAGCGTAGTAAACTACAGTTTATAATTGTTAACATCTTACGTCTGGCTTTTGCAATTTTGTTGTAGTGATTGTTCATGTGATCCAGAACAAGGTACTGAGAAGTCAGCTTTGCAGATGTTGGTGCCAGTGCTACAAATAAACAGAATATGCAAACAAAATTTATTTCACTGGGTTTAAGCTAGACTTAAACAAATATTAACAATTTAGCAAATTTGGTCAAAACATCTGTCGTCTAGTTCCAAATGGAACACTCTGTAAAGTACTGATTTTTTTATTTGATAATGAAATATATTTGTCAAATCCAACTTTTATTTGACCAATAACAGCTCAAACTCTCAATACACAAATGTCATTTATGTTTCATAATTATATTAAAATGAGGTGTTAAACAGTACAGTGTAAAGTAAATGAACAAAAGGCATATGTCGGCCTGGACAGTTCCACTACCAGGTTTCAGAACTAACTTAACATTTTCTACAATGTAAGTTGATATATATGCCTCAACCACTTTTGGATATCTATATGTTAATAAAGTACCTGTAACCCATCAATTTTAATTTGAATAATAATTTAAAATTCTATCTTTAATAATTTTGTAATGACTACTCCGGAAAATCTCTGTGCAATGATTAAGAATTATCCAATTAAAGCTCTAGGATACAGACACTTAAAAAAAATCCCTGGAGATGAGCACACAAATAGACTACATTACAAATCAGCATCAGAAAAGCTCCTCTGACAAAGGGTCATAACGAATCTTTAAAACATTTAACTTACGACTGCTTTTGAGACCTAAACTGCCTTTAAGAGTACCAGCCATCTTAGTTTATCTTCAAGACCTGCAATAACAAGACATTCTTTATATATATATGAACAGAGTTTGAACATTTGAACAATAAATATGTTTTGTATTTTATTTCCAAATTTTAATTTTATGACCTGAAAAACTGTAACACATAAAAACATGCACACACATCTTCTAGATTATGGTAGCCCCACTCCCATGGCTAGTGATATTTAATGTTGGGCTAGTATTGATACTATTGCCATGCCCGATGGCTAGTGAAATGTTTTGGGTAAAATGTTGCAGTTAAATCTATTTTGTAAATATGAATATTCTGCCAACTAAGCCCCCAATGTTAGTGTTTTTAAGCTCTATCCCTGTTTAGGTGACATATCTGATTATTACTATTATTTAGTAAAACTTAGTGGGACTTATTTCTCTAAATATGGATTATAAATGACAATTACATTAATTTGGAATACCAAACCTCACTACTGTTATCACCCAAAACATTTTAATTGAACCATGATTGAGAGAATCCCATGACAACCAGTGAGCAGCTTCATTTTTAAAAATTGGAACTCTTTTATGAGGAGTCTGAAACGTACGACAAAACAGAGTATTGATGAGGCTATATATACAACAGCCGTGTAAAGTACCTTTGAATTATATATAGTGCACGGCCACCTTAGAGACTTTAAAATAATTTAAAATATATTATTTCTTGACCCCCCCCCCCCCCAAACGGCGAATATGCTGAAATAAAATAATAGTTGGAACATAAACTCACGATTTCTGTTTATTATTATTATTTGTTTTATTTATTTGGTTTTTTTTTTTTTTTTTTTTTTATTATATAGTCTTTTTTTCTCTTTTTTTTACGGAGCTATCGTACACAGGACCATTGCAGGCGTGTGTGCAGGAATTTTAGCATGGGGGGTGGGGGGGGGGGTGTAGACTGAGGTGTGCAACGTTTATAGGGGGTGACACGCTCTGCCAGACAATTATTGGGGAAAAAACCCCCCCCAGAAAACAGCTTAAGCAGGAAATCGAGCAAGCGATTATTATTTATTTTTATTTTGGGGGATGAGGGGTGTGTGTGTGTGTGTGTGTGTGTTATTTTGTTGTTTAATTGGTTTGTTGTTTGGTTTTTACGGAGCTCTGTACACAGTATGGAGAGGGTGTCTACATGGAGGCGAGCGACGTTTATGGTGAGGAGTCGAGACACGTTCCCCGAAAAATGGATCACAAAAAAAAAAATTGCTTGTACAAGGAGATGGGTATGTTCCTGCACAGACAAAAAACATTGTGGCACAATCATTTTTGCTTACAACACAACATAGTGTCCTGTGTTACTAGAAAATGAAGCCGTGTCTATTTGTTTACTAGTACACTGATTACAATGTCGTGTCAATAAAATTGACCTCATTAATGTACATCTAATTTGCAGTTATCAAATTTCGAACGTAAAAATATGGCTTGTGCCCCCTCCTGTATATATATACTATACCTTTACTAGCATATACGGATAGCGATTGGTCACCACTTCGAGTGTTGATGGTGACGCACTAGCAATTTGCTTCCAGTTGTTTATGTTTAAACGGCCTGCTATATGTAATACAGTTCGTGGCTAATATATAATTTATAATAATAATAATAATAATAATACTTCTGAGAATGTCACCATATTTAAGTTACTAACCGTACCGATCTGCGAAACTAGCTAAACTGTTAGTACTGTTACTGATTGATAGTTATTAATTATGCTTATCTGTCACAATAATGGAACATTGACGGTTCAAAAACAGATAACACGTTTCTTCCGACTGTTTCCAGTTAGAAGCCCTCACTGTTAGTTTGTGTACTGTCCGTAGTTGGTGTGTAGTTATTTTCTTTTTCAAATAATCTCTCAGCAGCTGATAATTTTATTTATTTATATGTATTCATTCATTCATATATAATAATATAATAATAATAATTATTATTATTATCATTATAGTACTGCAGGGGCAATATTACGCTATTCATATACGATAGCAGGGTAAAATGGGTATGGCGCCATACCCAAATTTTATTGCAGATTAAATAAAAAAAATTAAGTTAACCGTGACAAAATTAATGACTCTTTATTATTACTGTGCAATTTTCATAACCTTAACCTACACCTAACCCATATTATTTCTGGATCTATGTGTCTTGGCAAGGGGTTGTCACAGGTGGTCGGCCGCTACGGGGACAGTCCCTGACCCAGTTGTTTTGTTGATATCGTTGCCGTAAGTGCCATATGGTGTTTCTGTGGATGTTGAATAGACGTGCAATGAATTGTGACTAAATGTCTGGCCTTTTGTGGTGAACATATTCCACGTTTCTTGCACAAAGCATGCAATCGCTGCAACAACTGCTTGGTTGCATTTCTTCGAGCTGTTTCATGCACATTTTCTCTGGTTTACATCCCTAAATCCATTCACAAATTTATTGCTCCAAACAATCCATATTCACAATAACTTTTGCCTTTGAGTATAGTAAGTTAGGTCAGGCCATAGGGTTTAACGTGCACATTCTCAGCAAGCTGTTGTAATGCATGCCTATCATGGGTGCAGATGTTGACTTACACCGGGTCCTTTGTCCCAGGTAGAAAAGGGGTTTGGAGGGGTGGGAGAGGGGACCGCCCACACTTTGCAAGTGCAAGAGAGCACATGCAGCCCGACCAGGGTTGGTAGTGGGCAGGGGTATTTGTAGTGCTATTGAATTTTGAAAATGTCCCAATGGATTGAGTCCAAAAGAAAAACGTTTGTGCAATTTCGTAAAGTAATTTTGGCGCATGATTTGGAATGGTTCATCTAAGGAGCTATTCGAATTATTTTAACTTGGTTGGCCGAATTATCGCTCTTTCTGGAACCTTGCCTATTGGGGGCCTACAGATACATAAGTGTACATACACATGTACTCCATTACACATTTTATAGACAAGAAAAGTGCTAAATGGTCACCACCACTTAACTTTGTCCAGCTTTCTCTCGCTCGCTAATTACAAGTGTCAACACAAAGAAGTGTTGGGCATTGCATGGAGGCATTTATTGTCAAGCAAAAGTGAAAATAAACTTTGTGAAAGCATCATAAACGACATCAACATTGACAAATATAAGGGTTTTTTCTTCTGCTTTTTTTTTGGGGGGGGGGGGGGGGGAGAGAGAGAGGGAGTATTAGAGTACAATTACACTTAGTTACTAGAATGTCCCCTAAAATATTACATTAAAAAAATGTGCTAGATTACTTGCGAAGATGCAATATGAATTGCTGTCAGTCAAGGACTTAACCTATGGGATTTTTTGTTGACATAAAAATTAATGTTGTCGGTTGAAGGAACTATATTTGTTTTTTTAATATTTGTATCGAAAGTTATCAATTAAAAATTGCCATAGGCAGGCTAAAAATTGCCGTCAGTGAGCTTTTTGCATGCTCATGGCAAAAACATTTCAAAATTGCTGTAGGTAATAAGTTCGAGCCTTGTGAAGGAGTTGAGAAACAATTGTGTTCCAGTTCCATTACATCCTAGCTGCATTCATCTTATATTTAAGGGGCAATTCCACGGTAACTGACGCAACATTCAGATATTTTTTAACGTCTTGATTTTTTTTTTTTTTTTTTTAAGTATTCAATAAAATTCTTAAGAGTGTTTTTGATTGAAATAAATATGTTGTGACAAATTCATGTCAAAATAAAATTTCATTGCATACAATCTCAGTGCAACTACAATCACAAATGAAGTGTGGGTAACTGACGCAACAAAAAAAGTAACTTGTATTTGACATGTCTTTGAACTTGCCAAAATTCTCTGAATCTGAAGCATCAAGTTTTCAGGTCTATATAGAAATGTGTAGTGCACAGGTAATATATGATCACTAGAACAAGAGAACTAAGTTTTCTACAAGAAATTTTTTATTAATGGGTAACTGACGTAACACTAAAAGTAACTGATGCAACATTTGCAAATCATAAAAACAAATAACATATTTTAAAAATAAAACATTTGTCTTTGGCAACTGGTTCATCTAAATTGTAAGAAATACATAAATTTTAAAATGGAATTTAAAAAAACTAACAATAGGGGCATGTTCAGGGTGGTGGGTTGGGGGTCAACCCCCCATTTCTCAACCCTATCCCTGCTCAAAGCAAATTATTATTATTATTTTAATATGCATATACATGAATTTGTCATGATGAATTTTACTTGTAGAATGCAAGAAATTGCATTTTAGGACATCAGGTTCTCACAATTTTCCAACCCCCTTTAATGTCCAGTGTGCAGACTGATTGTTGTTTTTTGTGTGGAAAAAAAGTGTGCATTTGGAAATAGCGGAGATAGGTGCTGAAAAATAAAGAGGGGCGCTCAAAAATAAAGGAGGGCGGGGAACGTGAAAGGAGGGTGGCAAAATGGAATAGCGGGGCGGGGTGCCCCGCTTAAATGGAGCAGCGAGAACACTGAAAAAGCAATATCCATTTGTAAATTCTAGCCCTGACAGGTGAAATAAAAATTCACCTGCTAAAATGACCCAAAAATCTGAGGTCATTTTGTAAGAGACATGATGCATGTATGACCATGTCATCTTCTATTTAGCTGAGGCTGAGCTTGTAATTGTATTATAGTTTAAATTTTATAATGCGTTAAAATACAGCTCAGAGGTCCTAACTTTCCACACTGTGCCAAACCCTTCACTCACCCTGTGCCGTCTTTCTTTCCAGCAGGCCATATTTTTTTGTTAGCAAGCCATATTTCTTTTGGCCTGCTAATATGTTTTTAAATAAAACAGCACGCCATATTTTACATCCTATGTCGAGCCCTGCAGATGTGGAAAGAGTTCAACCAATACCCCTCTATATCAAAGGCTCTAAAGACTAAACCTAACCCTAAAACTACCCTAACCACTGAAAGGGGGTACACATCGAACTCATGATCATCATGCCGAAATGCATTCATACCATACTTGACTAATTACATCAAAAGGGTAAGGAGATCATAGACAACTTTCCATTTTAAAAATTTCTACTACAATAATAAATAATTACACAACCTCTTGAACGGATCCTGGTGAATCACTGAATGAGATATTTTACATCTCTCAAAATTGTTTGAACATGCACTTCTAAGTTCTATTCACCAATAACACAACCATTTGTGTAGATTATTTCTTGATATTTTTATCCAAATGCAAAACTCACTGAAGCAGTAAAGCTAAAGCTCAAGGCCAAATACCAAAGTCCCTAATCCTGCATCCGATTCGGCGATTGAATCATTGACGGTGAAAAATTGGTAGAGAAAATTCAAACAATTACCTCAACTTTTAAGTGCACATATCACAGCGAAGCCCTTTTTTACAAAATGTATATTACCTGCGCCCTGACACGATGAAAGTCTAGCATTCCATAATTTTCAAAGAAAAATTGGATGTTTTTAATATAAATAATTTTGTTCAGACACGTCAGCCGCCATTTTGGTTACTACCAACTGACGTCAGCGCCATCAAACGAGTAATATTTCTAATTAAACTGGTTCTTGGTTATTGTTACGCAAAACCCAAGTCATAATACACTTTGAGAAGCACGAGAACCAAGCTTTTAAAATTATTTCCCTTTAACGTTAAAGCTGCAATCTCGTCTCATCTAACAGTATTATTTTGTACTTTCTCAACGCAAAATGAAACACAACCGCTGTTGTTATTAAAGTCACATTATCACTGTTACAAGTAAATAGTGATTTAATGACTAAATTAAGTTACAAAACACAAACACCTACATCTAATTCATTTTGTAGGCTTTTTTATGGGGGGGGGGGGGGTCGGGGCAGGAATTTTACCCCCCCCCCCCCCTTCTGACCACAATAATTAAATAATATGAAAATTATGTGGGTAACAACATACACGTAAAACTGTAACATCACAAATTTAACCTTTTGGTCGGCAATAAATTTTATAGGTTGAGTCACCTCCAGCCCTAACCCTTATTGATATTGATATGTGGGGTAGGGCTGGAGGTGACTCGAGCTCTAATTTTTTTTTACAATAAAACTAACTTTATCTACTGTAGTACAGTTACTGATATTTAATTGTGACTCAAACTTAGACCTAATAGTTTCATGCTCAAACTATTTTATCTGATCATGTGAAAGTAGTCTGGAATGCATTTATAAACACCTGGGGCCTATTCACAAAGCATCGTAAGTTTAGGTCTGCAACTAGCAGTTATACCAGTCATTAATTTACACGTGTTTGACATCTATTTCACGCAGCAAATTACATCATTACGGAAGATGGGGCATTGTAAGGACAAAAGAAAATGGAATATGTGTAGGCCTACTTCAAACTATATTTGTTGTACTATAATAATAAGAACAATTGTGGTTTGGTCGTAGATGTACGTTTACGTGCAAAACTAGGTTTACGGTGTTGTGTGAAATTGGGCCTTGGGAACTTATCCTGCATTCTCAATCAAGTACTTAAGCTGATGATAAAGCAGTTTGGAATTGACAAACATCTTTACGACTAAATAGGATGTATTTTTTTTAAAGTTCCAAACTGACAAAAAAAGTCCAGTATTATAAAATTCTGGGCACACCAAACAGTTGTATCAAGACATTGTCTTGAGCTTCTATAAACATCATGTCAATTAAAAATAAAACATATGTACAAAGACTAATTAGTAATATTCTAAGCACGAAACTGAAGCTGCTGGACAATCAAGCTGAGGACAGTGGTTCAAATCCCATCAAAGCTGACTCAAACTTTCATTCATCTTTCTCATTTATCACCCTCGGTCTACCATTCTCATTGTTAATATATAAAAACCTTTCCAATTTCTCCCACGATTTCAATCTGTTTCGACCCTTTCTGTCAGTTGCCTCCAACTGTCTTCTGAGCCGTATACACAACTGCCTACCTGTCTCAACTTCCTCCACGGGTGCAGTCTCTGTGTACTTCCCTGCACCCACCTGGTATGTTTGTCCTCTGCCGCTAATAAAGCTGGTCGGAACCACAGCACTAACAAATGACCGCCGGTGGTAGGTGAGCACAGTATGTGGTTACAAGTGCCTCTTAACAATGCCGGAAGTAAGGACTGGGATGTGGAGGTGAACAGCGATAGAAGTTGAAAGATAGGAGTTGCCAGATTGGGAAGAAATGAGATGGAATTCAAAGGAGTAAAAGGAAAGGGGGCAGTGGGGTATTAAAAAAACATAGTTTTTAACAAGTATTATAAGAGGAACATGTACCTTTAATAAAATATAGAGACCAATCAACCACCAAAAAACAGAACACAGCTTGTTTAAAAAACCAGTTTTTATTCAATTTTTTTTTTCTGAAATAGTATGAAAACAATAATTAATTTAAGTAACTAGAACATAATACACTATATAAAACTGCATCAATTTTCATACAAGGCACATTATAAACAAAACAAGTATCGTTGTAGCTTCAGAATTTAAAATGGAAATACATTATGACAATTTGAGCCACCTGATCTAATTGCTTACAGTAGTTCCAAGTGTAAGTTTTAAATGTACACATTAAATAATGAAGACAAAAAACATACATAATCTTCAATTTGTGGCTCCAAAAAACTTCAATACTACTTATAGACACCAGACAGGATACATAGATCTTCCTTTCTATAATTTAAATTATTTAATTTTCTTATAATAATAACAATAATAATAATAATATAATAAAAACATGTATAGTAAGTGTGATCATCTTCAAGAAAGAGGGTATTATTATAATATATATATTTTGTTTGTTAATTCACACCTTTTACGGACTGTTCCCAATTAATAACATTTTCACAAACATAAAAACTGTAGGCCTACTTTTTTGGTACCTCATCCTCTTTCCAAGAAATGTATGCTTCATAAAAAGTTTTGATTTTTTAAGGAATATTTGTATCACCCTTCACATAAAAACAAAGTGAGAAAGCCATTCCCTCACAAAGTTTTAAGTGTTTGCTGACATTACCTAACATCCCCAATTAAGTAAAGGGGTTTATCTCTTTTGAGCTAAATATTTAATAAAATTGTTGTGAAAATGTTAATCAAAATAGTTACAAAAATATTTGAGCAAATACATACCAATACACCCCACACCCACCTAAAAAAAAAATCAAATCAAATCAAATGTATAAAATCACAACAAATACTTTTTTGGGCTTCATACACAATAAATATGAAATATTTCACTGTAATTTCCACATATTCATGTCACATGACCACGAAAGCTGTTTTCTTTTAGTTTTCTTTTATTATTGTAGTTAGTTTCTCCAAATAATTCCCATACTTGTGAATGGGTTTAAAACTTTATTTGCATCACGGAAGCACTGTTTCTTGCGTTTATTTTAATCTTGATTTATCATATTGCATATTGTCTATTCATGCATAAAAACATTTTATTTTGCAACTTGATTTTCATGATTATATTCAATTAAGATATAAGCACACTGTCCTAGGCACACATCTCAGTTACCCAAGGTGTCTGTCCAGGACAGTGTAGAAACACGAAACACAGCATTCTTCTATATTCACTGATGGAAGTATGCCCAAGTAATGACTTGAACAAAATGCCCTTGACATGATATGTAGTAAGTGTTCAACAAATAACTTATGAAAAACTTATAAATACCAATACAAATATATTTACAATACATAAAACAGTCAAACCTGTCTTAACTGGCCACCCATCGGAGTAAACCAAATGTACCACCTAAAACATGTAACCACTTGTGAAAGGTTGCCACTATTCAAATGTGTGTGTGGGTATGTGGGGGTGGGGGTGTTAATTCATGGATGTGTGCTCTACAATATATATATACCTTAAATCAGCTTTCATCATTTCACATTTTTTAGGAATAATCAAATGTAAGTGGAATGTTTCAATCTGACCATTTGCGATCCATAGCACAAATATTGCTCACATAATTTTGTTTTCTTGGTCTCCATTCATACAACTGCTCTTATATCAGATGTTTTATCACTAGATGAACTTCAAAATAATTTTTGTTACACTAGACCACATTAATTGATCATCGGCTATTGGATGTCAAACATTTGATAATTAAGTGAGATACCAAGTTTATTTTTCTCAGAAGCATCTGGATGAATCTCCAAGTCACAATTCCTCAAATACTTCATAATGGACATGTCTTGATGTACAGCTACTAGCATCCCTGAAGGAATGAAGATTGCTGTGGTGTACAAGAATCCATTCATGACCACCTAACAGAAATATGGAAAAAAGTGAAAGTAGACCTTCCTTTACAAACATAGTATTAGACTCCTGGTTGAAATTTTCAGTTTCTACTGTAGGCCTTAAACAATGTGCTTCGGGGAACATTCCAAAAAATTAAATTAGGTAGGGCAGGTCAGATTTAATTTTAAAAAATGTAAAACTCATAATATTTGTTATTACATTCACTTCTACAGGTTCAAATAAAACGTTACATGCTATATATAAGTACTATTTTCATCTACATGTTCATAAAATGTTGGGGAAAATGTTTTTTAAGGGTCGCCTTTCTTTTTTCAGGTAGGGTCAGGTGTCTAAAAACACATTAAAAAAAAAAGACTTACAGTATTCATTTCTATCCATTCAGTATATTCTTGGTTGTCTTAATGTCGATAGAATCTCAAGGGAGTGTCTTGATGTTATCATTTAGCACACTCCATTTCCAGACATGATTTTAGAATGTTGAGTTGTAGGGAGTCTTACCAATTTGGTTATACACCAAGAAATAAATTTCTGTGAAATTTTCACATGACCAACTGTGGGTAACCCCCTCCCTATTTCAAGCAACTATATTTTAGATATCCCATACAATGTGATGGAGAACCTTTAAGACAGGTGGACACTTAGGCAGGTTTGACTGTATATTACATAGTTTAAAGTACATAGTAAATATATACATGTACAATATGGTAGTCACAACAATTTGCAAGTGGTTATCATAGTCATGTAATTAAGTTAATGTAAGTACACAGTATTGTCTCCCTTGGCAGACCACATATGAACCAAGTTCTTTTTATATCCTGATGATCTTCAAGGCACGAAATTTATTATGTAGAATTGGAAGCCATCTTTGGAAACAAATGCTAGAAAGTAAGAAGCAGATCTAGACAGAGCCAACCGCACTCATGATTTGCTTCAAAGATTGACACAAATAACAGGGAATTTTTTTTCTGCCTTCCCCATTGTGTTAATGTGGTTGGTTTTTAAAAAAATATTTTAGCGAAATAAAGAGTAAGCAAAAGTATATTTGGCTTATAGGCCCCGAATAGATCCTTAGTAGGGGCTCTGCTTCTAGAAATTTTCTTCAAATTACTAGACGTACTAATTCGACCGTGTGAAGCCACTCGTTAGTAAACAGCAATGCAAAAGACTCAAGACAAATGTGGGCAAGGAAGGAGTGAAAATTTAGTATTGGCAAATCAACAGTTTGGACACACATCAAAAAACAAGTTTATAAGGCGGTTAAAAGAATATGGCGTCGGACATTGTTAAACCACAGATGTGAAAGACAACAGACATCGATGGATACGTTTCTCAACGTAGGCTGATTTATCGACTGATTGACAATTTGTGGACTTTTTAATGTATTTTTTATTCAATATTACTCCCATGGATGTTTTTATTTTTCTAAATGCTCATACATGCACCATTTTTCGACATATTCTTGTTGTTCTTGTTTTAAAACACTTTCCCTATTTTATGGAGAACGGAAGGTATTTCCGTCCAGGCAGACCCCTGAAAACCGGACACCTCTTAAAACCGGACATTTTACTTGGTCCCATGGATGTCCGGTATTGAGGGGTTTCACTGTACACCAAGAAATAAATTTCTGTGAAACTTTCACATGACCAACTGTGGGTAACCCCCTCCCTATTTCAAGCAACTATATTTTAGATATCCCATACAATGCGATGGAGAACCTTTAAGACAGGTGGACACTTAGGCAGGTTTGACTGTATATTACACAGCTTATAGTACATATTAAATATATACATGTACAACATGGTAGTCACAACAATTTGCAAGTGGTTATCATAGTCATGGAATTAAGTTAATATAAGTACACAGTATTGTCTCCCTTGGCAGATCATTTATGAACCAAGTTCTTTTTATATCTTGATTATCTTCAAAGCTCGAAATTTATTATGTAGAATTGGAAGCCATCTTTGGAAGCAAATGCTAGAGAGCTGGTTTATCCTAGTAGCACATGCAGCATGTGCTACAAGCCCCACGCTTCAGGGGGCCCTGCGGTGATGTGTACATTTATTTTCCCCAGGTCATTCTTCCTCCACTCCCCAAGGGGTTGCAAAATATATATCCTGGGAAGGGGCCCCCACTGTTATTTGTGCTACAAAAAAAACTTCCGTCTGCTTCTAGAATTTGGGGCTCAAAATTATTAGACTAGTCCAACTTATGCCATTGTCGTAAACAGCAATGCAAGGTCTAGACAACAACAACTAAATTTAAATTATCACTCTTAAAAATGAGGAATTCACGTTGTATCGGAAATGCTGTTGAAAATAAAATGGAAAGCAAAAGCTTCTCATGCAGTTGATGATTAGAAAGCATACTGTACATTTTGAGTGGTATTTGCTGCCTGCCCCAACACCCCCTCCCCTCACATTTCAAGCCTTGATAATTTTTTACAAATTGTCCTTCTAAATATTTTAAGCTGTTGACAGATTTATACATTTATACTCAGTGTGTGCCAATTGGATAAATGAAGATCATTTGGACATGACATATTGTTGGCTTTGATTGATCTACCAACAGAGACAAGCAAAGGTGTCCGTAAAATGTGATTCAATGTTTAAAAATATCAAAAACCAAGGGATCACAGCTTTGGACTGACAACAAATGAAGGGTCTACAGTAATAACCTATGATGTGCAAACAGTTAGTCAGTATTATCACGGTTGTGTATGTCAAGGTCACAATGACACACTAAATTAAAAACCTATAATTGTGGTAGGCCATTAAATGTTGTTGGTAAATTCCATGGTTGCAGAGTTGTAAACTTTAAAATAAAAAAATATCACTTCACCAAAACATGTGACATCACCAGTTATTCCTGTGGCCACTTTAAATACCGTACATACAACAGAGTGTGGCGTTTTGTTATAGGTAGGGTGTATTGCAATCTGTATCACTGGTATTAACATTTGAATTAAATATATATACTAGTATTGTGGTAATCTCTTGCATCACAAATAATGATTTTGATGGACATAGCATTGACTTAAATATATTTAAATAATGGAGGACAACCCAATTTTTTAAATTATTTTTATCCATGTAATTATTATACTGCCGTACAAAAGAAACTATACCAAGACTGAGAGATTACTGAAGAAAACCCAAAATATATTGCTTGTTTAAAAAACATATATTCAGGAGAATGGTCTTTCTGGCATGTTGTGAATTTTTTTTCCATAAAAGCACAAACATATTGAATGACCATTTCATTTCTTTTATCCAAATTATAAAGAAAATTGAAACCAATGTTTCTTGGTATAGTTTCATTTGGACGTCAATATACATGTACTAAAATATCATGCAATGTATTTATTTTGATACATTTCACTTTCCACAACTGCCACAAGCTTGTACAATGTAACTAATACACAGACTAGTGACGTCAGAAGTGGGCCATAAGAGTATTCAATGTTTTATTATGACCCATGTCATAAAGATAGCCTGGAAAAATACAATATTTATGTACCGGGTAACTGTTTATTACAAACGATGTGGGTAATCTACCTACATAAATACCTACCTACACACACACAGAGATATATCAAGAATTGTATTCAATATAGTTAATAACCTCCTGTTAACATCTTGTCCTACTCTGATTAACTGAACAAAATTAAGCAAGGGCCAGTAGATATATTTTGCATTATTCTTTAAATATGGTAAAAAAACAAAACCCCCCAGAAAAAACCCATCTTCCATTGTAAGGTGTCAACAATTTGAAATGTTCTTAAAATTGATAATTTAAAACAACAATTTAGACCAAACAAAATATCAAGTATCATTACAAACATGTAACGATTCCTAGCCAAATGAGCATTTCTGTAATTTTCATAAATGCATGAAAAACCTACTATGTGCAAGGTTTTTGCATGTATCATGGGTCAGATTTTACTGAAATAGTGTTTAACGTCATCTGTGATCAAAACTTACTAAAATAATAAAACACAGGCACCAAAATACCAAAAGTCTACCGGGCCCATATTTTCGAAGCTATCTTAACGCTACGAAATCGTAAAACCATTATGTGCTGTAGTGAAGTCATAGCCTATGATGGTTTTACGATTTTGTTACGCTAAGATAGCTTCGAAAATCCCTAGCCTGGTCCGTAATTAATTTTGTGTAGTTTGTTTCTCTTACCATTGCATTGTTCCATTGCAGAACCGCCTAAGTGTAAATACAGTTCTCTTCTATTAAAGGTTAACTTTACAATAAAATTATTAACTGAGCACATCAGGCAATCACTCTACCAACTGAGCTAAATCCCATCCAAGAAAAACGTTTGTAAGGCACTCGTATCATTAGGTGTGCAATTTTTACCTTTTTATTTAATAATATGTAAATTAACTACTCGCAACAAAATATGCACTTTTTTAATGAGAAAAAAAGTCTCATAAGATATTTATGATATGCATAAAACCTGAGAAATATAAACAAACATGTAACGCTGATTTGTTGTTGTCATGGAGAACTATGCCGAAATAATACCAATCTGCTGTTGCCATGGAGAAGATGGAGGAAGTGTGTAGTAAACATCGGTTTCCTCCCCATGCCGGCATTCTTCAAAGAAATCACTAAATTTTGATGAAACGTTTCTAGCAGTATGCATTACCCCACAGTCCAGTAAACCAAATGATTTACTAAGACAGATTTTGATCTGACCCAGGTAAGAATTCCTATCATGCTGAAAAAAGAAGAAGAAATCTTAATTAACATAAAGTTGTTTCAGATTTGTATTCCTGGGTGAAGGAGAATTTAACATTTAGAATGACCTGATCCTCTAAAAACATTGTCAATTTTCAAAGCCTGTTTTTATCTTGCATACTTGTAACTACATATATTTACAAACACCTGAGCACAAAACATGCCCATAAATAGACAGACAGAATGACAGACAACATCACAGTTTGTAAACTTTAAAAAATATTATAACATTTTGTTGATCGAGATGCAAAATTAGCTTCAGATATCTTCCAGTGATATGGAATGAATTGTTGACATTTGACTACAATAGTTACTGTACTTACAATGATATAGACAGTTTGTCAAATCAAATGTCAATAAATATATTTTTTTGTGTCAATAAATATATATTTTAGGTCCTAGTAAAACGTTTAAAATAAAAAATACCCTCAACTGTGCTTCATCGTATGTCATATACTGCCTTACTTGCAAACTTTGCCAGTTAACGCACTAGTGCAGGGGATAATTAAATCCTTTCTGGCCTCACAAATTGTCCCCATGCCGTATGTATTGATGTATGAATATCTATATATTGTATGTATGTCGAGGTTGACTGTTGCATACATAGATGTATGTATGTATGTATGTATGTATGTATGCCCACAAATGACTGTCCGATCAGATGTCGGGAATTAACCTGCTTATATCAATTTAATGTTCAAGCTTGCTTGTTTCGAGCACGATTTCCGACTAGAGACAGAAACTGTACTCGGAACGAGAGGGGGGAGTGTTAAAAGTTAAAAACGTTTACTGGCTTTAACAACTAAGACTTGTTATACCCCTTTATTCTTTAATTTTATTGTCATGCTATTGGTCAGCTCCTGTTTTGTTACCTAGCTTTGTGTTTTTAATTTCCAAGCTGGCATTCTTTATTTTATACCTTACTAGTTATATGCCCAGCACTTTGTTTATTCTCCTGAGGATGTTGGTTTTTAGACTAACGTTGAATATTTTAAATATTTTTATGTAATTTAAAATTTTAAGGTGGTTTCAGTGGAAACATATATTTTTATGTATACTTTTTAAAAAAAAAAAAATATTTTGTAAGCTATATACTTACAGATACACATGTAATGTTTGTGCGAACTCCAAGTGAAGCTGTGAGCACTTTCCATATTTGACTAACCTGAAATTCAATATAATTTAAACTTTTATTAAACTTTGCCTTAAATTACTCAGAAAAATAATGATAATATCAGCAGTTACAGTACTAACAAAAACAATGTACCTCACAACAGGTACACATGTATATCAAGGGCTGTGGCATGTGCTATCCTGCTTACTGTAAAATGCATATAAAAGATCCATTGTTACTTTGCATGTACACGTATAACGGCAGGTAAATATTACCCTCCTTTGACTAGTCTCTGGAGATTGCTGGGAAGTGAGAGTAATAGCCAAAGTCTGATATTAGGAAGTAAAATTAATTTTCAGCTACTTTGCTCTGGCATTCACCAAATTCGCCAACTGCAAATTTATTTTAATTTGGAGAAAGCATTTCATATAATGATAGATACTTTGTTGGTCTCTGCAGTTTTTGAAGTTTAATAAATAATTTGGCAAACTTTTCTGCTGACCCAGAGCCAGCCCAGTAAACTTTTGTTTTGTTTAACGACATCACTGGAGCACATTGATTAATTAATCATTGGCTACTGGATGTCAAACATTTGGTCATTCTGACTCGTAGTCATCAGAGGAAACACGCTACATTTTATCTAATGCAGCAAGGGATCTTTTATATGCACTTTCCCACAGACAGGGAAACCCATACCACAGCCTTTTTCCAGTTGTAGTGCACTAGTTGGAATGAGAAAAAACCAAATCAGCTGAATGGATCCAGTAAACATTACGATGAACAAACACATATTGGATATACAGACACTGAAGTTGAAAACTAGAAAACTAGAAAATGTATTTAATATGTAGTAATTTTAATTGTTTAAAAGGCTGTATTATTTGGAAACACTTTACAGTAGCATCATATTCAGGATGGTCCGTTTAAAAATAAGTTGACACTATACAGTTAAATACTGGTACCATAATTATAAAAATATTTCAAACTGAAAACTGACCCTGTATGTTTCACTTTCGCTTGGTACAATTCCGTTTTCTTTTAAAAGTCTAAAATAGAAATAAGAAATAAATAATCAACTGATGAAAAACACAGACCTGTGAATAAAAAAACAACAAAAAGTATTACCCTCCCCCCCCCCCTCCCCAACAAACAAAAAGCACCAAGCCAAGAAATCCCGTTAATGACTCCATTTAAACTTAAAGTAAAATGTACTGACAATTAGAGGCAAGAAGAAGTGCCAAACTAACAAAGTCTGTTTTTCTTAAACACAAGTGTTTAAAAATTGTAAATGTATGATGTACGTAGTTACACGTTTGTAAGACATAAACACAGGTGTTTAACAATTGTAAATGTATGATGTACGTAGTTACACGTTTGTAAGACATAAACACAGGTGTTTAAGAATTGTAAATGTATGATGTATGTAGTTACACGTTTGTAAATGATATTAGAGTACTTTATTTATCTAATTATTATTATATACAGCCAAATGTTAACAAAATGAATATACTTTTTAATAAGCAGAGTAAACATGTATTAATAAAACTATGTGATTACATTAAACAAGGTTTAACAAGAATGTGATCTAGAAATGAAGATGAGTACATGTATTTACTGTATTATTTATTTATTATACTTTGTTCTCCAAATGTTATCTGTATATGTCTGTAACTTGTTCACTTTGTAAATATTATATTATTATATTACCTCATGTACCATGTATATGGTCTGAGTGAATAAAGAATTGAATAAGACATAAACAGGCTTTGTGAATTCGGCCCTAGGCCTAATTAATCAGAGTTCTCACTGCTCCATTTAAGCAGGGCGGCCCACCCTACTATTGCATTTTGCCGTCCTCCTTTCATGTTCTGCTGCCCTCCTTTATTTTTCTACGCCCCTCTTTATTTTCCCGCATCCTACTATATTTTACAGCACTTATCTCTGCTATTTCCAAATGCACACTTTTTTCCACACATAAAAAAACAACAGCGATCAGTTTGCACAATGGACATCAAAGGAAACAAGCCACGTTGTGTGTACGAAAAAGCAACTGACAAAATTTTTACTACAGTTACCGTAACATAATTTAAAAGTATTTTTAACAGCCTCTCGCAACTGTGAAAAAAGTTCTAACAGTCTCTATTTTGTCCCATACCTGTATCCATTTGTATGTTTAATACACACAATAAAAGTTATATTTTATTTGAGCAATGAAAACATTTTATTTTTTATAGGCAAAATAAGGAGTATGTCTTTCCACAAAGTTGACCAACACACAACAATATGGTAACCAAGCTTCCCACCCCTTTTTTTATTTGAAGAGTGTGGTGTCATGCAGCTGCCCTCCTTTAATGTTCACCCAGCGAGAACACTGTTAATAATCAGCTACTGGATGTCAAACTTTTGGTAATTTTGAAATGTACTCTTCAGAAGAAACCCGTTACAACTCACTAATACAGGCCTAGGCATGACAGATGAGCAGCTGCTTATACTCATCTCATACTCACCCAAAGATGGGAAGTGCACGGTGAGTGTATCTACACTTGCCTGTTATCATTTACCTTTATACTGTATTTTCTCTAATACATATACAGAACTTCACATACATTAGGTCAGGTCAGGTCATAGGGTTTTACGTGCACATTCAGAACAAACTGTTGTAGTGCACACCTATCATGGGCACAAGAGCCGACCTTGGCTGGCTCTTCCGTCCATGACAGGAAAGGTGGGGGGGGGGGGGGGGGGGGGAGAGGAGGGACTGCCTGCACTGGCAGGTGCAAGGGAGCATCAGCAGCAGGTGGGGGGGATATGGTTAGAGCTGTAGTGGACTATCAGCCATCTTTGGTTATAGTGCACCTGGGCGGGAACGACATTGCTCCTGGGACTGCCCCTAAGGACATAATTGATCGTCTGCTGGTGTTTCGTCGGCGGTTGCTGAACAAGGGTGTGGAGAGAGTCTGTGTGATGGTGGATTTTTAAGAAGTCCCCCGAGATGACAATAGCCTTGTTTAACACGTTGAGAAATGCTGTGAATTGGGGTATGAAGAAGGCTATATGATGCAACTTAGTGCCCTTGTCGACTAAATACCCAGATGATTTTATGGAGGACGGAGTCCATTTCAATGCCCGTGGAATGCGGAAGTAGTTCTTCTGCATTCATAATACTATCAGGCCACGGTAGTATTTAAAGAAAAAATGGCCCTTTTAAGGGCCACTATTTCACTAGAGAGTGTGATATACCAATTGCCAATCACGAATCTAATAAAAACATTTATGTGTATAGTTATCTAATTTTAACCTAGCTAGGTTTATACTAACGTGCCGCTACCCCCTGCCGTTGGTCTTCCGGGGGTGGATTGCATGGTCCTGGTCGAGAGCTTATGGTCGCTTATCCATCCAGGAGGCATACAGGCAAGGGGTGTTGGTTAGTTAGGTATTGTTAATGTCTATAGTCACATACGTTGTTTTTGCTTCCTATTTATTGCACAAGTTTATTTTGCATAAGAATATATACCACGAGACCGCATAGCAGTCGAGTGGTATGTTCTTTCGCAAAATAAACGAGTGCAATAAATAGGAAGAGAAAACAACATATGTGAAGTTCTATATTTATTACATACCTTCATTTATGTTTTACAAAAATGGTTTTTAATTTAACGTCATAACAGCACTTTGTTAAATCTATGATCAAAACTCCTTTCATGGATTCATTTAACGTTAAGAATCATACTCTGCGGCAGCCTTGTGTAATGTTTCAAATACAGTATGACGTCATTTGTAAGTCATATATGACGTAAGTAAATAAAAGGCGCTAACTGCTGTAAAAAGAAAAAGGGAATTCCCCATTTAAAAGTTCCGGTCCAGATTGCACATATGTGCGATACAGAATAAATTTATTACACGGTTTCAAAAGGCCTTTATCACTATAGTAAGATTGAATAGGTATGTAATAAAAAATTAACACTGGGCCTCCAATAAGCATTGAATAAGATGGCCAATAACCGATTATTCATAAACGATGACATTGACTTTAAGTGAAAAGAGTAGTCCTATAAGTATAAGACCACCTCAACAGTAACTCTCATTTTTAGAGTTGAAAATTACAAGTGTATTGATTGTTGTGTGTTTACTGTTTGAATTTTGTAACAGTTTGAATTTAAAATATTTATTTATACTTTATATTTTCCACTGCTAAAATTAGCTTGAAAAAATAAGTGCCAGACCTCAAATATGCACCAGGTTTGGGACTCTTTTGTAAGGAATAAGTGCCCAGGTGTATATCTGAGGAAATATGATATGTGGAACTCATCTCCTTATTTGGAAATTTTCACATGGAATTAGTTTGTTTTGTTTAACGAAACCTCTAGAGCACATTGATTTATTAATCATTAGCTACTGGATGCCAAACATTTGGTAATTTTGACATATAGTCTTAGAGAGGAAACCTGCTACACTTTTCCATTAGTAGCAAGGGATCTTTTATATGCACCATCCCCCAGACAGAATAGAATATACCACAGCCTTTGATATACCAGTCGTGGTGCACTGGCTGGAACAGAAATAGTCCAATGGGCCTACCGACATGGATCAATCCCAAACTGACCGTACATCAAGCGAGTGCTTTACCACTGGGCTATGTCCCATTCCCCATCCGAAATTATGATCAGGAGAACGATAAATTGATTGCCTGCTTTTTACAAGTGGAGAATGAGAGGCCTATAATAACCAGCCTTTAAATGATACATTCTGTTAACAGTGGTGTATAAAAACTAGTGATGCAACTTGCATTTCAACAATATGAATCGGCAAAAAAATACACAACTACACACAGACAGAAAAGTTTAATAATGTTTGTACTTACTTTCGTAGGTCATATTTCTTTTGCAGTTTCAGAGCAGCTTTAAAATAAAGGAGCTCATTATGAGTTGCTTTCAGGTTTGTACTGCAAGTGCCATGTCTTTTCCATTCATGCTCCCTGAAATTAAACACTGAAGAATCAGTGTTAACATTCTATTGAAAATTACATAATATACACAGCATGTAAAAACTGCTTACAGGATATAAAGATCCTGAGCAGATACTGCGTAACCTGCACAATGGGATTTATGATGATTATAATAAAATCTCAGCTTACTGTTAATCCATATAGTTATTAGCTATCTAACAGACAGATAGACAGACAGAGAGACAGAGACAGAGACAAAGAGAGAGACAGAGAGAGAGAGAGAGAGAGAGAGAGAGAGAGATCTTGTGATCTTTTGCAAGCATTTTCATATTGACAGAACACTCAATCCTACAACCCACCGCACCTCAGGCGAGTGCTTGTTACAAAACTAAATTTCAATCAAATTATTCCAAAAATATTTGTTTAACAGTGATGTAAAACTTATATTACTTGTTACTTTTGACTCTTTAACTACACTTAGTCTATAAATATTTACATATAAAATGAATTGCTCAGCTTACCAAAAACAGTCTTCACAGGTATCAGGAAATAAATTTGGCCAATATATTTTTAATTGCGGCACAATACTCTGAAAGTAAAAACATAAATTTTTATGAAATAATATTTAAAAAACCCAACAGGAACAAATATACTATTGACAATATGAACAAAACTAAAATTCTATAAAAATAACTGAATAAAGTTAATCCGTTTCCCCGACAACTGCATGGGGAACGTTTTTTTTTCTTCAAATTTTATGTACAAAGTGTATACTAAAAGTCAATAAAAACAAAACAAAGGTTAACTTAGCATTTTAGTCCATGACTATTAGGCTAAGAAAAGCACCTTTCATTTCTAGCTGTGGTCCATTAAATACCATGTACTGGCAGGCAACCAAATATTTTTTA
Organism: Gigantopelta aegis; assembly: GCF_016097555.1. Taxonomy (NCBI): domain Eukaryota; kingdom Metazoa; phylum Mollusca; class Gastropoda; order Neomphalida; family Peltospiridae; genus Gigantopelta; species Gigantopelta aegis. The sequence goes on from NC_054702.1 coordinate 28,015,075, forward strand.
TTAAAAAATTAGTGAATTGGTATATATCTCTGAATATTTATTATAAAAAATAAATAAAAGTAATGTCTCTGTTTAAAACTACAAGTTTAAAATCTCAACGTTTCTTCAACTAAATGTTGACATCGTCAGGAGAAAACTAAACATAAAAACACGAGTTCAGCCTTTAAAACCAGTAGGATAAACACAGTTATTAAATCTCTTAAAATTATATATCAACAGGGCCAGCGAGTACAATATTACAAGAATCAGAAGAATATCTAACTATGCAAGACAGATCCATTCCATGAGGTCAACCCATACGGAATAAATCTGTCTTGTATAGGCTATGACATCAAAGGGTTTAACATGGGGAGTATTACTTCGCTGGTAATATATTATGTCATATTAATGCAAGTTGGTTAGTTTTAGATCCATATTTTGTTATTAAAACCTTCATTATAAAAGCTATCTTGTTAATTTATAGGGTTAAATTATATTTAACACATGAAACAGATGCGGCAAATATGATAGTGTAGTTTATTTATGATAAAATGGTCAAATAAAGAAGTTACTTTTTCAGCCATCTTTGTTTGTGCATGTAAAATAATGGTTTATTTATCAAGTGGATGAAAGAAAAAGACTTCATCATATGCGGTCATGACCACATATTACATACGATGGAGTGTTATTAGTCCAGCAAAAAACTTACGTCTATCTCATCAGGACTAAAGGGCCAGCTTTCGTTGCAGAACAAAGGTCCTTTTGTGTACTTCTTGTCAGGCCTGAAAAATTAACAAACTGAAAAATGAAAACTTAAAGCCATAGTGTCATGGATTTCAAGTCAGTTTTTGTCTAATAATGGAAATTATAAATGAAAATTATCTTCACTTTAGCATTATGGTATGATTTTTATTTAACACCTTTTGAGGAATCTGTTGGTACTGTACAGTAGCCTACTTGCCAGAATGTTTTGGTTGATCTACTACAAAGAAATGCCATATCAAAGATGTAGAAAATTTTTAAAGTCTTAAAGGAATGCTTAATCAAAGCTTTTGGACTGGTATGCATATTCAACGATATATAATGCACATTATTGCTTAATACTTGTATTAACAAGTATAATCTTATATTTAATTAATAAAAAGGTTAAATGTGACGTCTATTATATATAATGGGTGCAGCCATTTTGTACCATCCCAGTAAATATGCTTCCTGGTGAGCCGGTGGTTACAAAATACTTAACGTGTCACATCAGGAATTAGTCTTAGAACTGAAGAAACAAGTGTACCTGATTTTTCCAATGCATCGCAATGTTCTGTTATAATATCCATCCAGTAAGCCAACAATAAGTATATATTGTTTTTCAACACAAAATAAACCACCATAGTCAAAATAACTGTATTATTTTTTTCCATACATTAACCCACGTACTGAAATGATAATTGGAGTGTTTTCTCGTTAATTGGTATTTTCTTCCGTGACCTGTACCTCTGGTTCCTGATTGGCAGGTGTATATTTGGACAGTCACCTGTCAAGACACAAAAAAATATGTGCCTGCTTTAAGATCACAGGGTATTGTGGGATAACCAGCCACCTCTAAAATGGTAATGGACATTATCAGCTGTCCTGCTTTATTACTGTAAATAATTCTGTAAACCCCTTGATTAAGTAGACTTTCCCATCTAAAATCACAAAACTGACCAATTACGTAGGCCCAAACAAAATAAAATTATCACTTGGGTATTGTGAGTGGTCGTTTTTGCTCCAACTTACCCTACCAATAGCCTAATAATATGCACTTTTTCTTTGGATTTTTTAAGCAAGAAAAAAACACTATAACCCCATTTCGTTCTATTAATGCAAATTGAAATATATTTAGTTAAAGGCATATTGTCACAGACCACTGACCTATTTTATGGTCTAACAAAGTATTACCTGAACAAAAATAATTTGATTTGTCCCTAAATGTACTTTATTCAACCATCTTCATAAGCACCATACTCCATTTTTTCATGACATTTTGATTTCCAACAATTAATGTAATTTTTATTTATTATCCATTTTTAGAGAAATAAGGTCCTTAAATTTGTGACAGTATGCCTTTAAATAGTTTATTACATTATCAAGTCTTTTATTTTGTTTTACAAGTCAGCTGATGAAACTCTTCTGGTGGAGCAGTTTACATCACAGAAAATAAAAAATTTCGAATACTAGAATAAAGTTCTGGTGATTCTAATAAGTCTGCTGCTTTTAAATTTAGACTGCCACAATTCACCCAGGAAATGGTTTGCAGTACACATCAATTTTCAAGTGGTGCAACGAACATGCTAACAGAACAAGGGTTCGCATAGAATATTGTGTCCTGCTTTCTGAAATCACCTGAAGCAGAGAACATGTACATACCACAATCCATGAATTGTCCATGTTGTTACAGATGGAGGTACTACACATGTGTTATGCTGAAATAAACAAAATAACAATTATTAGAGGCAAATTTTCATTATGTAACACATTTTCACATTCAATGTTGTACACACCTATCAGCTTTCACCCAATCAGTTGTATAACATGGCTTAAAACTCAAATTAATCTACACTTATCACGGACGTAGAAAGGTGCCAAAAAAGGGGGCACAGACTATATAAATACACGCCAAGGGCGGATCCAAGGGAGGGGACCAGGGGAACCTGTCCACCCCCCTAAAAAATAAAAGTGCCTTCTTTTTTTAACAATTTTCATTGAAGTGCCCTTTTCAGGGAGTTGCTCTATGCACCCTTTGCCTTTGGTCCTCTCCCTAAAATGTTTCCTGGGTCTGCCCTTGCATGTATAAATATATAAAAACCATCGCTGCTGAAAAGTGGGAGGGGGACATGCCCCTCTGCTTCTCCCAGCTTCCTAAACCAGTGCTTATCTGAATTTACATTAAAACTAAATTTTAGTTTTATAGTAGATATACATCAGTACATTAGTAAAACATTTGTATTTTCAATAAAAACACTGACATTTATATATTTCTTTCAATACAAATGCCCTGTCTGAATGAAATAGACATAGTAATGCTGATTCAGAATCAATGGGGCATAGCACCGACCTCGAACAACTTGCATATATGGCACATATGGCATATATGATTAGTGGCATTCATGTGCAACAGATTGCGTTTGCTAGAAAACCTTCAATCCAAAAACCATCTGATTTCTTCCAAGACAGTTCACTGAAAGATGGCAAAGCTGAACAGCAGCAGCAGACAAAGAGCAACTGGCATGTTACAACAGGGTAGATGTTTAAGTTTTTTTACCAGGGAGGAAAAATGTTTGTATTGTTTAACAACACCACTAGAGCACATTGATTTATTAATCATCGGCTATTGGATGTCAAACATTTGGTAATTTTGACATATAGTCTTAGAGAGGAAACCTGCTACATTAGTAGCAAGGGATCGTTTATATGCCACATCCCACAGACATGATAGTACATATCACGGCCTTTGATATACCAGTCGTGGTGCACTGACTGGAACGAGAAATAGCCCAATGGGCCCACCGACGAGGATCAATCCTAAACTGACCGTGCATTAAACGAGCACTTTACCACTGGGCTACATCCCTCCCCTTACCAGGGAGGAAGTGCAACAATTAAAAATGTCACCTTCAGTATTCAGGAAGAAGATGTACTGTTTAAAAACTTTCTTCGGGCAACTACAGTATTCAGCGAGGAGATTCAACATTTAAAAAGGACACCTTCATGCATAATTTCCCCCCCACCCCCATTTTTATTAACATGATATCCACATACATAATACAAGAAAGACGTAAATATAATACATAGTTACATCCTTCATGTATCATATTCAAAGGTATACTAAGCAGTGGACAATATTTCAAAATCTCAGAAAACTGAAGTCAGTTCATGGAGTTTTATTTAGGTAACTGATTGTTCAGTTATGTGAATATAGTTCTCGTAACCGATGAGTTAGGCCTACCTAATCCAAAAACACTTGAACTACGGTTCTGTACTACATTGGTGCTTCAAATGTATTTAAAAACAAACTGATTTTTACTTTCATTACTGACATATTGTACTTTTAATTTTAGAATGTAATTGTTCACCACATAACCGATTGGCGGTTCTCGTGACTTTAAAGTTGCATAACCCACGCGCGAACAAAACAACGGTTCTCGTGAAATATTGTGCCCACAAAGTTCTCTTAGGCTCTGCTAGACAACAAAGCATCCTCTTTGCAAGTCTTTTAGCATTGCAAAGTACAAGGAGAGATATTTTTTAGTTTCCCTTAAAATGTGGATTTATATATTTCCAGTATAGCTCCTCATAATCAAAGTTAGGGGGTGGGGGGGGGGGGGAATTAAAAACTACCCTCAATTTATTCCACGTCGAAGTCTGGTACATTAGATTTGTTATGTTTCATTTGTACCTTTGTATACATATTATTTATTTGTCATCACTTTGCATGTTTTAAAACCTCTGAACCATGACTCAAATGTACAATTCAATGCTAATCCTATTTACATCTCGCTCCAGACAGTGCACCATGACTGGTATATCAAAGGCTGTGGTATGTGCTATTCTGTCTATGGGATGGTGCATATAAAAGATCCCTTGCTGTTAACTGAAAAGAGTAGCCCATGAAGTAGCGACAGCAGGTTTCCTCCCTCTATATACAGGCATCGAAATAAGCATTGTGTCTGGTAACCCATTTACAGGTTACCACAAAATATAGCCTGGTAATCTATAGGTTACCACAACTATATGATAGTTAGAATTGAATTCCTGTTACTACTACTTTTTAACGCCCTTACATGTGTGCCAGATGATTATTTTAGTATACATGCATTTATTAACGTTCTGAAATTGAATCGGTGTGAGCGAACATCGGTACGAGAAAAGAAATCTGGAAGTAAATTTTCTAGTGGGCGCTGCTTAAACGCAGATTGCCAAAATTGCTTGCAATTACACAAGTGCACACGAACATCAGTGCAATTTCGTACGAGAAAACAAAATGCAGAAGTAAATTTATCTAGTGGACGTTGCTTAAATGTGGAATGACTATAATTGTTTGCAATTGCACAAATACGTGCGAACATCGATGCAATTCCTTACTAGAAAATGAAACGCGGAAGTCCGGAATACATTGCCTGGTTTACGTTTGTAAAGGTAACGTTGAAATTTTTGTCGAGAACGAAACACCGTTCTTGACTTTTCTCCCATGTGGTAACCTCCCGGTAACCTGAACGACCATTCTCGACTTATTTCGATGCCTGTATATATGTCCGGTCCTTAATCATATGTGTGACGCCATATAACCTTAAATAAAATGTGTTGAGTGTGTCGTTAAGGAAACCATTTCCTTCCTTTTATTTACATGTACCTGTTCCCTTGCAAGTATACACATCGCAGTTGGCCATTCCTGTGTAAACACAAAATAATCCCAGTCATAGTCTGTAGCAGTTCTGAAAAGAAATTAACCAAACAGGAATGTTAAGATGTGTGAATTTCACCCTACAATCCCATTTTAAAAATAAAATATGGCAATAGTACCAGACCTGTCAACCTTTATTTAAGAAAAAGCAGGAGATTTGTATTGAAAAAGAAGATTTGTATTGAAAAAGCAGGATATTTGTATTGAAAAAGAAGATTTGTATTGAAATAGGATATTTGTATTGAAAAAGAAGATTTGTATTGAAAAAGCAGGATATTTGTATTGAAAAAGCAAATTTGTATTGAAAAAGGATATTTGGTAACACAAAAAGCAGATTTGTATTGAAAAAGCAGGAGATTTGGTTTATTGAATAAATATTATAATTTCACATTCTAATAAAGAGTAAAAAAGTGCTTCTGCTTTTATTCCTTTGTTTAGAATGGCTGCTGTGTCATTATTTATAAAGTTGGAAATGGCTACAGTGTGCAAAATACCTCTTTTGCAATCTGCTGTGGTTTTGCAGTTTTCACATGTTTCTTGATGTCATTGAGATCACCGGATAGAAAATTAGTGGAGGAGATACATGTAGTACAAAAGGCAAAAACTTCCTTGGATCGTGCACCCCAAACAATACAACTAAACTCTTTTGTTTAAGCTTTCTGAAGTTTGCTTCTGCTGATGGTTTCGGTGCCATTTTCAGACCTCTAATGGTGTCTGATTGGCAGCTAAATCATTGATCATGTGGTTTTATTTCACAATTCCCCATTCGTAAATGGTAATTTTCGCACATTTTCATGATTTTCCATTGAGAATTATTTCCCTTTATGTATTTCACAACACCCTTGGTGAAAACCCCCCCACCATTTTTTTTATTTCTCGGGATATTTATTGTTTGCTCGGGAGATCGCGAAAAAGGTCCATATTCCAGGAGACTCTCGCATGAATTGGTATGGTAGACAGGTCTGCAATGCATGTCCGCTACCAGGCCCAACAAATTTTGTACGTCCTAAGTTTAAGGGCCACACTCTGTGAAAATTGGGTAAATTGCCATGAAAATTAAACTTGATCTTTAACAGTACATAATAAAGCTATATACAACATTTCATTTGGAAAACTATACGTGGGACAGATGGACAGACAGACAAGATAGAGACGAAACCTACAGTACCCTACAACTGGACAAGTAGGGGACTAATACAAGATCTAAAAAAAACAGGACAGGGATATGCCCCACCATTTTGGCCAACCTCAGTGTATAAAAAATGAAATGTCCCTTCCAAATTCATGTATGTTGTAGCTGGATTAATCATTATATACAGTCACTTCTCAAGTCCAAAAACCTTTATGATGGCCTAAGTAGGCCCCTATATTAAAGCTTTCAGTCTGAATTATGCTGAAACTATTTAATATTACTCAGTGTTCTCGCTGCTCCATTTAAGCTGGGCGGCCCGCCCTACTATTGCATTTTGCTGCTCTCCTTTCACTTTCTCCGCCCTCCTTTATTTTTCTGCGCCCTCTTTATTTTCCAGCACCATACTATATTTTACAGCACCTATCTCCGCTATTTCCAAATCGGCAAATAAACACTTTTTTCCACACAAAAAAAACAACGATCAGTCTGCATACGGGATTTCAAAGGAAACTAGCTGCATTGTCACGATTGTGTACGAAAAAGCAATTGACGAAACATTTACTGTAATATAATTTAACAGTATTTTTAACAGCCTCTGTTATGTCCCATACCTGTATTCATTTGTATGTTTAATACACACAATAGAAATTATAGCGTATGCGGATTACCGGGCGGGGGGATTAATACACACAATAGAAGTTATACTTTATTTGAGCAATGAAAACATTTTCACTGGCGTATTTTGCTTTATATTTGCTTTATAATAGTGTAAATATAAAGTGTGCCTCCCCCCCCCCCCCCCCCCCCCAACACTTTTTGGCACCTTCCTACACTCGTGATTTTTATTTTTTTACGGATTCGGCAATCTCCAATTAAAAAAAACCCCACTCAATTGGCGCCAAATTTGTCACGTGATCAGAACGGTCATACACCGCCTTTACAAAAACTAAACTACTTTTTATACGCTGGCGATATTTTACCACAGCGATCGATTCATTCGATGAAAGATGGAAAAAAAAAAAAATGTATACGACATTAGGGGATCACTTTACAAACATCTTTATTGTTTTTGGTATCTCTTGAAATCTTTATTAAAATAATATTAAAACTTTGATCGGTTCAGCAAAACCGGAACTGCCTGTGAATTTCAGACCGATAACATCTTCGGTTCAATTAAAAGACGAGTCTGCTTGTATTTTGTATAAAATTTTGTTGACAAAGTCTACCAACACACAACAATATGGTAACCAAGCCCCCCCCCCACCCCCCCGCTTTTCTTTATTTTTGTTTTTATTTTTTCAAGGGTATCATGCAGCGCGGCCGCCCTTCTTTAATTTTCACCCAGTGAGAACACTGATTACCTTTGGCATCTGCAGGAGAGTAGAACAGCAGCTGTCACTAAAAACTGAAACCAGTATACCATCTTTGTTAGTAGTTCAAAGTTTTCTTTTTTTCTAATTAGAATTGCATCAAGATCTAAAAAAAAAAAAAAATAATAATAATCTTAAAATTAAGCGAAATCCAAATAAGTCACATATTTAGCAACATACAATTTTAGCAAGGTCATCATATTGGAAACTGAAAAAGGAAAAAGCTCAAGCTGTTGGATCAGGTTAAATAATACTTTTGCTCTAGATATTTTGATGTTACGCAGATTACAGACAGCTGAATTTTAGTATAAAAATTGACAATATGCATGCTAACTATTGTTGTTTGCTATCCATTGTAACCATTGTTGTGTGTTCAGTTAATCACCGACAATTCAGTCATACAAACATTTTTCAGGATAGTCTGTTGTCTCTTTAAATTTAGTGTCACAAAATATTAGTCCTGTATGGCCTCGCTAATGTTTTATTCTCTTTAACATTTCCTGATTTACAGTATATATAAGAAAATGGGAAACCTCACAATACCTCAAATGTTTAGACAGAAAACGTTCACCACAAAATAAATTCAGTTACATGTACATACATGTATCTCGTGTGTGTGTATATATAGATATAGATATATATATATATAGAATCTAGCACTGTTGTAAGGTATAGATAAGGCAATTCCAACCCGAGGGACAAAATGTTTTTTTCGTGAGGGCCAAGGTTTACCAAGACCTTTACAAAAAACATTTTGTCCCGAGAGTTGGAATTGCCTTATCTAGATACCTCATAACGGTGATTGCTTCTTTTTCTTGCCCATTTAATTACAGTAACAAAACATTAATTTTGTATGCTACGTATGGTTTGTTTATTGCTGAACGATTCGTAAACATTTCAACTACAAGCAATGAAACTCATTTAAACATACGCTGAAAAATATAGTCCAACTTATGCAATGACATAAAAATGTAACAACGTAACAATAAATATAAAGTTGAAAATATTAATTTGTTTAAATATTTTTAAAACAATGATACAACATGAAATGGCAAACAGAATTTTGAAAACCATGAGTTATGACGTCAATCGTCATAAAACATGAGTTATGACGTCACACATATGCAGAAATCGTTTAGCCCTCGGGTCAGACAGATTTATCTAGCCCTATAGGATCAGACAGATATTTCTAGCACCGTACAAAAGCTTGATAACCCTGTCCAGTGGGTAAGAAATAATTATCTATTTACAGTCAGTCTACAAGCCTCTGAGAATTGAAAATTTGGGTAAGCCATTTATGGGTTAGGCAAAAACAAATTCATGTAACCCATTTTGTTTTTATGTAACCGATCATGAACATGTAAATGATGTCACGAATTCAATGCGCAAATGAAAAATGGGTTACACAAACTGTACTTACATGAGCAATGCGCAAACAAAACTTTAGTTCTAACAATTTTCAGAAACCTGCTGTCTGTGTCTCAGAGGCCCATTAGGCTATTTCTCGCTCCAGCCAGTGCACCACGACTGGTACATCAAATGCTGTGGTATGTGCTATCCTGTCTATGGGATGGTGCATATAAAAGATCCCTTGCTGTTAATCGAAAAGAGTATCCCATGAAGTGGCGACAGCGGGTTTCCTCCCTCAATGTGTGTGTGGTCCTTAACCATATGTCCTTAACCATATAACCGTAAATAAAAAGTGTTGAGTGCGTCGTTAAATAAACCATTTCCTTCCTTCCTTCCTGTCTCAGAGTTGTCCCTCCAACCCAATCTGTCTAGTCAACTTGCCCCAGTGCTTCGTCAATTAAACCCTAATCCAACTGTACATTTTACTGTGTTCAAATCAATTATAATACTGATACCTGTGGACCTTATTGGTAATCATATTTTATGGAAAATAATTTAATATATTTATTTCAGAAAGATGCAAAGTTGTCATTCAAATACAGACATCATTGAAATTCAAATGTAGAAAGCATAGTACTTAATAATATAATGGCAGTTATATTATTACTATGTTTCATCACATTAACACAAAAATAAATAAATACTAGTAATAAATAAAAATCTGTCTATAGTCCGTCCCACAAAGAAAGCCTTTTTTCATGTTATGGAATTTACTACAAGTTTACTACAATTTCTGAGCAGATTGTTTTCTAAATTGGACACAAAAATAGTTTTTGTTTTTTTTTGTTTTTTTCAAACCAAAATGAAATTATTTACAAACTTTTTTTTTTTTTTTTTTAAGTGTTTTGGAAATAACAAAAAACATTACTATTTTTGAGTCCAATTTAGATAACAATCGGCACATAAATAAAAAAACTTGTAGTAAATTCCACAGTATGAAAAAAAAAAGGAAGAAAAAGGGTGTTCCCTGTGCAGGCTATGGGAATAAGTTTAATGATATCAATTGTTCTGCATCACTCACCGATCAGTCAATGTCAGCGTTCGTTATCAAGAATAAACAAAGCAAGCTGCAGTACTGAGTTAGCTTAAAGTTAAACTGTTGAAGTTAATAAATTCACTCAGTAAGCTTAGGGACTCATTAACTGGTGCATAACTTTATTTTGGCTTTAGCGTATTTGTCTTGTAAGATCACATATGTTTACAATAAAATGTCACTTCGGCAACTTACGCAGCGGGTCAAAGGTATTCTGTGTCACGAGTCCTGAAAGGGAAAGTAACTATTAAAAGATTTTATGGAAAACAATCTTCGTGCAGGTTCCATTGGTCCGAACCAATTTCCATTGCCGATAACGTTAAAGCCGCACACCCTAGTTCCATCCAGCGAAAATAAATTATAATTTGGTTAATCTACAAACCTGTAACACACTTAGATCACGTTTTTATCAAATGGAGTGAAAAAGCAGGTTTTATATCGATAAATACCATGGGAATCCCCATGTCCCAGTTGCTTGAAATAATTTTGAAAGTTAGTATTCTGATGTCACCGGTAGATGTCGCTCGAAGCACAACAATGCCTACGTCACGACAAATTTCACAGACTTGGGGTGCGTTCGTTTCACCTCTCCTGGACATGTTCCAACTGTTCTGTCCTGGTTGTATCCCCTCTCCAGATATCGTAAGACTTAGCAAAATTATTGGTTTTACTTTGTAACGTTTTGTATTGAGACACTTACTTGTCTGAACTTTATTGTTACTGAAAATGTTCACGAACTGTGAAGAAAATTCTCACAAATGAACAACAACAAATCGGATGTTGATTACGCGAACCGTGCACGAGAAAACAAACCGAACCAAAATGATAACGGTCACGTGATATACCAACGTCTGTGACATTAAAAATAGATTGGACCTCGCTTGCTTAACGGTTTTTTCTCGACAGAACGTCTTGTGAAAAAATGCAAAAAATGCATTTCGTGGTTTTACAAACATCAGGATTACCAAAAAGCACTTCAGGTGAATGGAAATGTGTATTCTAAATAATAAAATGTAAGTAAAGTGCAATTTTATTTGTGAAAAATGGGGTTTAATAGCAAAAAAAAACCGCCGTAATGGTTAACAAATAGCCGTAACTAGGGTGTGTCCCTTTAACATGTATCAACAAAACTGATATAACTGAGGCACCGGCTTCGGTGTTGTAGTGGTTAAGCCATCGCACTTAAGGCTGGTAGGTACTTTGTTCGCATCCTTGTGTGGTATGACATACGGCCCGGCGTGATATGCGGCACTGTACGTTTAACTGCGCATGCGCGAAATTATGCGGGCCAAATCTCACCATCACCTGCATGATAAATGGACTGCCGTGACATATGGCCCGTTTGTGAAGACTATTACTATGATGATTATAGATATCAATTTTTTACTCCCAGTTAGAAGTCTAACATTTCTGCCATCTTTTATACTTTCCTGTCGCCCTACATACGACTCATAGTGAGTTTGGTTGCTCAGGGAGAGCATGTAAAATACTAAAATGAGATCATTCATGGTTACGCCGTGTGTGTGTGTGTGTGTGTGTGTGTGTGTGTGTGGTTGTGTGTGTGTGTGTGTATGTGCGCGCGCGCGCGCGTGTATGTGTGTGGGTGTGGTTGTTTGTGTGTATGCGCATGTGTGTGTGATGATATAAATTATTCAACTGGGAGATAAATTATTGAGAAAACAAAGATAAGAGCTGATACTATATTGACAGTTTTTCTCTTCTGTGCCGAGTGCGATTAGAATGACCTTAAAAATGTTAAACAAAACCTGGAGGTAGTACTAACCAAATAACTTCCGGATGGGTCAAATTTTGAGGTGCACCCAACTTTTGATGGAAAAGTTGGCACTCCAAGCCCTGTTATTGGTGATAAATGTGAGTGTGTTTTTCATCTGGGCAAAAAATGTATGCAATTTTATTCCTATTCCATATAGTAGGCCCTACCACTGTGTCAAGTAGCCTTGTGCTTGAAACATGTATGGGGTACCTGTAAAAAAACACCTACTCAAATTTTGTGCGGAACTAGGGTAGTCATAGACGCTACCCGTTATTTCTGAAATGAGCAGCTTGACCCAACTCTTTTTCTGATTCACTTCAAAGGTGAGGGGTGGTAGTATTTATATCCGTCGTATTTATATCGATTGATACGCTGCAGGTAGGAGGTTCAGCCACATATGTTACTATTGTCGTCTATGGGATTCGATTTGGTAGTATACACCCTGGAGTATTTGCCATGTACTGTCGACATTTAAGGCTTAGCCCAATAACCGTTCACACACCCCTTTTCAAATGTCTGTCTCCGTCACAGGTGTGCTGGTAACCTAATATAACTAATTTGTGTAAAACAGGATGTCATCCGACAGGCTAGGTAGCTGTGACAAGCGATACAGGTTACGGAAAATCACAGCTGGGAGTGTAGTGAGCTACAGTTTCCATCTAAATTTACTCGTATTCATATCTTGTTCGTCTACTTTTGGTGACTCCACTGTCCAAAGGAAACCAAGCGAGACCTAACTGAAGGAAAGAAGAACTGTTTCATTTAACGACGCACTCAGCACATACAAAAATATGTCACTTCATAATAATTTTACTCTACCTGCAAGAAAATAAGGTGTCACATGGCATTTATGATTTAAAGAGTATTTTTGTTAGTAACCTTCACTGTAGATGAAAATCGCAGTCCATTTAAGAAAAAAATATTTTACCCTGTACTACTGTCTTGGACGAAGGAGCCGGCCAAGGCCGGCTCTTGTGCCCAAGACAGGCGTGCGCTACAACAGCTTGCTCTGAATGTGCACGTAAAGCTCTATGACCTGACCTGACCCTGTACTGGTTTTAATCTCAAGTGTACACCGCATATCAAATGTAGACATTGGGGGAGGGTTGATTGAGTAGACCCGCCAACACACACACCCTCCTGTTCCGCCGTGCCCGATATTACATAAAAATATATTAACTTAAGTGGGAATAGATAATAGTACAAATAATCAGTGTCGCATGTTACTACCAATTATACCTGCATTTTTATAACAAGACAATGTCTTTGTCTCTGTGTTAAATATTTGTGGCGGTTTTTTTTTTTTTTTGGGGGGGGGGGGGGGGGGTTTATTTAGGGGGTAGGAATCTACACAATAAAAACAAACAAACAAATAAACAAACAAACACAAAACAAAACAAAACAAAACACAAAACAATACAACCGCAATTTAGTATAAAATCATTTTTAATTGTAAACTGTATAATACTGTTGTGATTGGTGTTACATTCCCGTTCTTAATTACATTCTTTTTCCGGGATCAAATAGACAATAACACCAACAAATCTGAAAACTCCATATGGTTATCTCTTAATTCAATGAAACAGTAAATATTTTACCGGCCTCGGTGACGTCGTGGCAGGCCATCGGTCTACAGGCTGGTAGGTACTGGGTTCGGATCCCAGTCGAGGCATGGCTCAATGGGTAGTGTAAACCACTTGCATCGACCAGTGATCCATAACTGGTTCAACAAAGGCCACGGTTTGTGCTATCCTGCCTGTGGGAAGCGCAAATAAAAGATCCCTTGCTGCCAATCGGAAGAGTAGCGACAGCGGGTTTCCTTTCAAAATCTGTGTGGTCCTTAACCATATGTCTGACGCCATATAACCGTAAATAAAATGTGTTGAGTGCGTCGTTAAATAAAACATTTCTTTCTTTCTTTTCAGTAAATATTTCATATCATCAAATTCAGTTACATTTTTGTTTTTACACCAAAAATGTATACTAAATATATTTAGTTGGATAATAAACTAAATTAATGTCAATGTGTGTGTGTGTGTGTGTGTGTGTGTGTGTGTGTGTGTGTGTGTGTGTACTCGTGCGTTTGTGTATAATAGGTGGTATACACCAAGGAACGTGGATAATATGTAATTTATAACTTCTCGTAAAGATATTATGTCAATTATAATAAACATAATATTTGGCTTGATTGGTTTGTTTTTGAAGTGGTATTGGCCAATTCGTTTACACCTTTGGAATATTATAACAGTACACAATTACATACAATATTTAATAAAGTGCTAAACGAAGCAACTAACGGGTTATTCGTTATATAAAATGTGCAAACCAATATAACTATCAACAAAAAAGTTTAATATTGTGTGCTTTATTATTACTCAAAATTACAGATAGCAAAAAAATGTACAGTTCTTGTCATCCACGTAAAATAGGGATGCGTTTAGCGACAACGAACAGCATCAACGTTCAATAACTATTTGACTGGTTTTCGATTCTGTTTAAATTCAAGCTCAATATAAAATTAAGAGGCCATGTAGGTTGAATAAACTGATTGTTGTTAGCGACCGGCCTCAGTGGTGCAGTAGTTAAACCATCGGACTACATGCTGGTAGGTACAGGGTTCACAGTCTAGTACCGCCTCCAACCCAGAGCAAGTTCTTAAGGTCTCAATGGGTAGGTGTAAGGCCACTACACTCTCTTCTCTCTCACCAACCACTAACTAACCAAGTAACAACTAACCCACTGTCCTGGACAGACAGCCCAGATATCTGAAGTGTGTATAGAGGACAGCGTGCTTGAACCATAATTATTTCTCGCTTCAGACAGTGCACCACGACTGGTACATCAAAGGCCGTGGTATATGCTATCCTGTCTATGGAATGTTACATATAAAAAGATTCCTTGCTGCTAATCGAAAAGAGTAGCCTACGAATTTGCGACAGCGGGTTTCTAAGATCTCAATATCTGTGTGGCCCTTAACCGTGTCAAACGATTGGTGGTTTTGTCGTGTACTGCTGCGTTTTTATATAGCAATGACCGTAAGTGGTCATCCGTTGGCCCATCCAAAGATGGCAAGCTTACGAATGCTCTTGGAACTTTATGGGTCACCTCGGAAGTTCAACAACAACAACAACATCTTCCATATAACAACTTCAACATCTGGAGATCATCATGCGTTTTACACACCTGCTACTCCGGTGGACTATTCATAAACATCACCCAGACTAAATTTAACATCTCCTGGACAGACAAACTAGATAGCTGAGGTGTGTGCCCAGGATAACGTGCTTGAACCTTAATAAGCACGAATAATACGTACATCCAGGCACAACATCAATACAACTGGACTTTGTGGGCTAAGCGATCACTGGCGAGTATGTATAGATGTATACGTCGGGACTGGATGTGTTCACAACACGGGGAGAAACGTAGCCTAGTGGTAAAGCTTGATGCGCGGTCGGTCTAGGAAAAAAAGAAAGAAAGAAAGAAGTGTTTTATTTAACGACGCACTCAACACATTTTATTTACGGTTATATGGCGTCAGACATATGGTTAAGGACCACACAGATTTTTTTTTTTAAAGGAAACCCGCTGTCGCCACATAGGCTACTCTTTTACGACAGGCAGCAAGGGATCTTTTATTTGCGCTTCCTACAGACAGGATAGCACAAACCATGGCCTTTGTTGAACCAGTTATGGATCACTGGTCGGTGCAAGTGGTTTACACCTACCCACTGAGCCTTGCGGAGCACTCACTCAGGGTTTGGAGTCGGTATCTGGATTAAAAATTCCATGCCTCGACTGGGATCCGAACCCAGTACCTACCAGCCTGTAGACCGATGACCTGCCACGACGCCACCGAGGCCGGTCGGTCTAGGATCATTCCCCGTCGATGGGCCAACTGTGCTATTTCTCATTTCAGCCAGTGCACCACGACTGGTACATCAAATGCCGTGGTATGTGTTAGCATGTCTGTGGGATGGTGCATATACAAGATCCTTTGCTATTAATGGAAAAATATAGCGGGTTTCCTCTCTAAGAATATATGTCAAAGTTACCAAATGTTTGATGATGATGATGATGACAACTAGTTTAACGTGCCCATATACCACTAGGGTTTTGAACACGCCCATCCCGAGTCCGACCTCCGATAAGGGGTGTGTGTGTGTGTGTGTGTGTGTGTGTGTGTGTGTGTGTGTGTGAAAATAGGCAGAATTTTGAAAATGGCAATTAGTAAAAAAGAATAAATTTAAAAAAAGAAAAAGGTTACAAGCCAAAAATAAAAAGAATTGACTGCCCGGCCGAATATTTATATAATTTGGAGCATTTTATAAGGACAGTCCAAAATTAAATAAGAGAAAGAAGAGATGATCGGATTATTTAATATTTAAAAAAAGAAGTAATTTCAACATAATATTTTGAACGCAGATCTAAAAGTTTAAAGTCCGATCGATATGTTCACGCGAGTGGCCTCGTTAAGGCCGTTTGGGTGCACAGCTTAAAGGGACGAGATGGGTTGCATCCCGTCAAGAAAACCCCTAGATTGACAGTCGATAGACGTTGAAGGTGTAGTGCTGTGCTGAAATACAGATATTGAGAAGCCGGATCCGTCTGAACGAGAGAGAGTATCAGACTAGGGTATAGTCCAGTCGTCATGGTTTGGTATAGTGGTGCGGACGGGCCCGACTCCGGAGGATACGAGATGGTATCACTATAAAGCTAGGTAAAGTCTAGAAAAAAGTAGTAGGGGACGACCCCGCTTCCTATTTCTTCATAGAGTGGGGCGGTCAATCTTCCAGTGCTGCTAGGACAGGCTCGGACATGTAGAGACTAAACGCGAACAACCGTGGCGTTCTGCAGAATGGCCGTCATACGAGTCACGAAAAAAACCAAGTCGACAGTCAGACGGAGAAATGACGTGGAGGCAAGGAATCTCGCTAAAAAAGAATCCAACCTGGTGGTGCAGGCTGTCGAAACGAGAAGCGTTCCAGCGTTCAATCAGTTCCAATGGCCGCATACATCCCAGTACAAAACTTCATTTCACTGACAAAAACAACGAAATGAAGGACCCCCAAGTCGAGCATACGAAAGCACGTGCAGTGTGCACACGGGAAATCAACACGTCTTACCGCGTGGAGCTCCAGACTGGGAATGCCAAATGTTTGACACCCAGTAGCCGATAATAAGTAAATCAATGTGCTCTAGTGGTGTCGTTAAACAAAACAAACTTTAACTTTTGTTCTTAACGCATAACAAGAATACAAAATAATCCAGTCAAGACCAACAGAGTTTAATTTCCTTGACCAACAGTTCCGGGACGTAGCCTCACAGTTAGGGGCGTGTAAGTCGTAATGTTGATATATGACGTGATTGATAATGCATTGCACGAAGGAAGGAAGGAAGGAAGGAAGGAAGAAGGAAATGTTTTATTTAACGACGCACTCAACACATTTTATTTACGGTTATATGGCGTCAGACATATGGTTAAGGACCACACAGATATTGAGAGAGGAAACCCGCTGTCGCCACTTCATGGGCTACTCTTTTCGATTAGCAGCAGGGGATCGTTTATATGCACCATCCCACAAACAGGATAGTACATACTACGGCCTTTGTTACACCAGTTGTGGAGCACTGACTGGAACAAGAAATAGCCCAATGGGGCCATCGAAGGGGATCGATCCTAAACTGACCGCGCATCAAGCGAGCGCTTTTACCACTGGGCTACGTCCCGCCCCTATATCGCACGATCGCCAAGAGTAGGCCTAAGTGGCGGATGGCAATACTTTCGGACATTGTGCAGTTTATAACTAAAAGTGAAGATACATGTATATATTTAACCTTTTGCTCAAATTGAACTTCAGTGACTTTTTTTCTTTAAAAATTCAAATGATAAAAAACCCACTTGTAAATGTAGGAATAAATAATTTATTTAAAGGTAAAGGAAACAAAATTAAGTGCAACATCAGATATTAAAAAAACGTACAATATACCAGAACACCCTCATACAACCTCCTGGTTATTTGGGCTTTGAATTCAAGTAAAATGTTTAAAGGCATACTGTCACGGATTTAAGGACCTTATTTCTCTAAAAAATGAACTGAACCATGATGGAATGAAATCCATGTCATCCCTCTCGACAATTTTAGTTTTTGAATTATGGACCATTGCTATAATTCAATTATTTTTACAAAATGTCATTAATAAATGGAGTATGGTGGTTATGAAGATGGTTGAATAAAGTACATTTAGGGATAAATCAAATTATTTTTGTTCAGGTAATACTTTGTTAGACCATTAAATAGGTCAGTGGTCTGTGACAATATGCCTTTAAACGATAGATCATAGGCACTTAGCGATGATGAATCTATGTATAAATTGTACTATAATCATAGGTGTCGATGTAGTAAAAATAATACATGTAAAATATAAATATTTTTACTATCAGTTGTTAAACATTTATATGGCATCCCAATTAAGGTTATCTTTTGGAATAGGCTAATGATATATTCCAACAAAACCCAAATACATAATTGTTTATCACGCGAATTGTTCACTACTTTATTTTAAAGACATCTACTACAAATAGTATTACACATAAATTATCAATATGATGCTTTATTTACAGTTAGTTAGTCGGGATTCACAAGTAATACTTTTAAGTGCTGAACAGGGGGTCGAGAGGGTTTGGTCACATAAGCCGCTCACAATGAAAAAAAGGAAAGAGAGCCCCCCCCCCCCCCCCCCACACACACACACACGTATTTCAATGTGGTTACACCAATATTATACAACTTCTTTTTAAGTATAGTTGCATGTAGACTCCCACTCCGTCGTGGATATAATTAAGATGGATATTAATTTATGCTTATTATTAGTGTAGATAACGAGGGACGTATTACATGTGTTAGTTCATTATACAAGCTGCCCGACGGATGGGGTAAGCTTATAAAAGAAACGTTCTAGAATCTCCCGAAATTAAATATCTGCACCTTCCATAAATTTATTCTGTATAACTCCTAATTGTATCAATAGAAATTTATCTCAATGCATGTTAAAACAAAATAAAAATAAATAAATAAATTTAAACTTTACCAAAAGCCGTGGTATGTGCTATCCTGTCTGTGGATGGTGCATATAAAATATTCCATACATGGGCGTACATGGGGGGGGGGTTCGATGGGTTCGACCGAACCCCCCCTGAAATCGCTTTTTTTTTAAATTTAAT
Source organism: Gigantopelta aegis (assembly GCF_016097555.1). Taxonomy (NCBI): domain Eukaryota; kingdom Metazoa; phylum Mollusca; class Gastropoda; order Neomphalida; family Peltospiridae; genus Gigantopelta; species Gigantopelta aegis. Next base: position 28,034,435 of record NC_054702.1, read on the forward strand.
ATATCTGACATTGATATGTGACATTATTATATTTACTCAACATAGAAATATATGCCCAATATCTCTGCAATCTATTTTGGAACCCCCCTTTTCAAAATCCTATGTATTGGAACCCCCCTTTACAAAATCCTATGTACGCCCATGCCATACTACTAATGAAAAAATGTAGCGGGATTTCTCTCTAAGTCTATATATCAAAATTACCAAATGTTTGACATCCAATAGCCGATGATGAATAAATCAATATGCTCTAGTGCAGGCACGGCGGAGCAGGGGAGTTCCCCGCTCAATAATTCTGAATCGAAAATATTATTGGTAGTAAGTCTGAAGACAGAGATGAATTTTACTTGTAGAATGCAGGAAATTGCATTTTTGGACATCTAGTTTTAAAAATGTTACGGGGTAGCATACCTCCGAACCCCCTGAAAATTATGCTTTGCGCCTTCGATCTCAGTCAGCCCCCCACCCCCACTTGTTTCCGCTGTGCCTGCAATGGTTTTGTTAAACTAAACAAACTTTATAACTTTAACTGATGTTGTCGCCGTGGTCGTTGAAAAAGTAATACATATACCATATTTCGCATTTTGACCCATCAACGCAAGACAAACGTGTTATCATTATGTCGGTCAGTCATACTTCATGTAGCCTACTTCAGTGTCATTGTGCTGTATTTCAATACAGTTACGGTGTCGTGATTATAGTTATTGTATACATGGAATCAAAACAAAACGTATAAAATTCCTTCAAATGAAAAACTGCAAACATGTAACTTTAAATCGTTTTGGTCATTACATTTACATACTTGAACATCACAAGTAAATATAGTAGCATGCATAAAATAAAATGACACACGAATGGCATAAACCACACAATGTCAGTCCGATTCCTTTGCGAATATCTACCATAGGATTCTCGCATTAAAATATGAGCAAGGTGTTTTTGTTTAATATAGAGATTTTGGTCGGAAAGAACTTTAACAAACATAATGTGCCACAGCTAAGTTTGTTAAATTTGTCTTTCGGTTCATAGCCATGCATATCATATATACACTCCAGTGGCAAGTGGTACATATATATGGCTTATACCTTTTAATAAAAAATGGTGCATATTTGGAGGATGGACAATTAAATATATTGAAAACGTACACTTAATGTATTTTCTGTGGGAATGGCGAACATCTAACCGATTTCAAAATGTGAGAAGCTCGCTAAAGTAGGGCACCAAACGACCACTTCGTTCTAACACACCCGGGACACCTTCAGGGGCTTATATCCTAGTGAAATTTTAGAAATAAATAAAATACTAAAACATCGTGCATATAACAAACTTTGAAATATATAATGTTAATTTACTTACCAGTAAATGTACATTTACATGACCATCACTGGTTGTCACGTACGCCAAATGCAGAGTAAATATACTTCTGTCAATACGTGTATTATATATTTATATAGACGACTGCGTATTTACTGAACTCAGCCGAGTACATTTTGTATATAATAGGTGCAGCTAAACATTATACTTCCAACAGTGTGCATAACTTCCCCATTGATTGATTCATCGCCAATGGCCAAAAGAACGCACGCATATTACTAAAATTGGTTCCTTGATACGCTACTATAATCCAAATTAAATAAATATAACTTTTAAAAAGTGTTGCGAACTTTTTCTGTGTGTACTTACATGAAGTGTCTCCGCCCCACAAGAACGTGAAAGATTACAACTGCGCCTTAACGACAATGAATGCAATCGATACAATACTACTGTACATACGTGTCACAAGCTTGAAACCACTGGTCACGTGAATTACTGTCAAGTATGGGCGGATCAGAAAGCGTATCAAAGATTACATTTATTCGAGAGATTAAAATTATTATAATATATTTGACACATAGTTTAGGAAACTTTATATCTCTTAATGTAATAAACACTTTATCTTATAATACCATCTTGTTTTTTTCAGTAATAATAATAATAATAAAAATAATAATAATAATAACAACAATAATGAAATAATAATAATAATAATAATATAAACATTATTATTATCGTTATTATAATTATTATTATAACAGTAAATTACTAATAAATAAATAAACTTAATGGATTATGATGTGTGTGTGGAAGTGCATATACAATTTTTTTTTTTTTTACATCGGTGCTAAAATAAAATGAATAAATTCAGATTATTATTCGTGTGAAAGTGCTTATAAAATATTTAAAAAGATATAATGCTGAAATAAAATAAATAATTAAATTCAGTGAATGATTGCCCGTGCATATACAAAATACATGTTCACTGGTGCTAAAATGAAATGAAGTGGATTACTATCCGTGTGAACGTGCATATCAAAGATTCCTCGATGTTAATTGTTAAAGCCAGTCTACGTGACAGCTGTAGGTTGCACTTAACATTCTCTTGACTCAGTGCAATTACTATGCGAGACCTCTCGGAGCAATAGTCACATGGATCAATTTGGCTGATGTCATCAAATAGACACTCGTTATAACATGTTTGGAAATACTAACATGTAAATGTTGAAGTCATTGGACTTCGCATTTAAAGCAACACACATAAATGCAAATGTCTATATCTTGCGGGTGGGCTGCAGGATTGTTTCTGACTATATGACAGTCAACACGTTTCAGATTGTTATATTATGAGGTATATAAAAGATTGTGTATAAGGCAGATTCAATGGTATCTAAAATAAAATGCGATCACTGGTTAATATTGTAGTACATCCATCGAATCATCATGTCCTTTCGAGATTCAGGCATGTACTCCCTGGACCTTACCTCTGGCAAGTTCAGTGGTTTGGTCCAGGACAGAACCAACTTAAAATTCATCCATCCATCCATCCATCCATCCATCTACTCATTCATCAATCTACGGACACATCCTTCCATTCATCCATCCATCCACCCATCCATCCATTCTTCGTTTCATCCGTCCATCGTTCAATAGACCGCTCTATATCCATGTTTACTTAAGGCTTCCACACTTGATTGCGGTCTTTGGAATTGTAATTGGACATTAAGGAAAGTTTAACACCAGGGAATAGAAAGACAAACACACTGAAAATCGCCACACGGTGATTCCCCGTCTTTGACAACAAAATCCATGCAAAATTTGTCGTTGTGAGTGTCACGGTTGTTGCTGGTAACCGCTTATATACTAGCTGCACTTGGTGGCTGTAGTTCCATCTGAAATGAGGAAGACATCATTTCATGTTTAAAACAAATCATTAATTAAATGTATAAAAGTATTGAAATACAGACCTGTGTAATGTATATACATGTGTATTTAAACAGATTTAATATTTCTTCAAATACAGATTTGGGCTCTGTTACGGTGATCTTACCCTAACTACCTTATGCCCTTAAGGTTATCTTAGCGCTAAGATCGCTTCGTGGAACAGGGTGCTGATCAATTATTAAACAGACACGATCATCACCTTAACTACCTTATGCCATAAGGTTATCATAGCGCTAAGATCGCTTCGTGGAACAGGGTGCTGATCAATTATTAAACAGACACGATCATCACCTTAACTACCTTATGCCATAAGGTTATCATAGCGCTAAGATCGCTTCGTGGAACAGGGTGCTGATCAATTATTAAACAGACACGATCATCACCTTAACTACCTTATGCCATAAGGTTATCATAGCGCTAAGATCGCTTCGTGGAACAGGGTGCTGATCAATTATTAAACAGACACGATCATCACCATAAATGTTTAACTACCTTATGCCCTATTAAGGTGATCTTATAGCTAAGATCACCTTAACTACCTTATGCCCTTAAGGTTATCTTAGCGCTAAGATCGCTTCGTGAAACGGGGTGCTGATCAATTATTAAACAGACACCATAGAAGATATGACAGATAACAGACAAGATAGGTTAGACAAATACCAACAATGTCCAATATGAGGATTTCCCGTACTATTTTGTCATATTGATTATATTAAACAAATATGCGACTAAATAACATATGCAACTTCTCATGAACGTCATTAAACATCTTTTGTACACAAAACAAAATGAACAATTATAGGGCGTACCTAACCTGAAATAACTGGGGGAGGGTTAGTAAAATGAATCACGGCACAATAATTATGGTTCAGTTATGGGGATTGTTTTTTGATGGTGGTAACTGCCCTTCTTGCCCTCTCCTTCTTGCCTTCCCCTCCAGGTACGACCCTTGTATGTAATTCAGTAATTAATAATAATGAATATTACATTTTGTTCTTTATCAGAAAGTTCCTTGGCGTTACTGTTGTGCTTGTTTATAAGTTTTGAAACTTTTCCTCTCATGACGTCACCAACTTCACTGATAAGCAAGGCGACCCAGGCCAAACCAATCATAATCCAAACACAAACAACTAGTTTGTATACGGCTCGGAAGTTCTTTTCGTTTGCACCTGAAATTAATGAAAATAAAAAGTTCAATTAGCACACACATTGAGAGACAAATATAAATTAATATAATTAAAGTAATTCAATTGAAATATGCCTACCCCATAGCTTACATTCAACAAAATCATTTGCAGAAAACAAAATAAAACTTATGGTGAAAATTTAATGGTTAAGTATCATTTTGCGTTAATTAGGTTTATTATGCGCAGTTGTCGGGTCACAACTAACTTCGCAGACACCCAAAACACTTAAATAGGCAATTTTAGACCCATCCCAAACATTTTAGAATACAAACTTAGAAATTAAAATGGCCGCCTGATTTGTTTGGAGAACTAACCTTCATTATGGTTTAATTATTTATTATTTACAGCACTGTTTGGAATTGGTGGAATTATCATCATTAATAATCTATGATAATCTGTTTTAAAAAAAAAAACCGATCAAACGGTCAGAAATATATGCAATTAGGATAGATTTGAATTTTTAGGTCTATGTATATATAATACATATTGTTGTGTTCAAGGGAAGAGACTCAACAAATCACCTTTTTTTTTTCTTTTTCTTTAGAAACTTACAACAATTTTATTTCAATTCCATCATCTAAACTGAAGAAACAATCTATCCCTTGAGCCCAACCGATGGGGTGTGTGTGTGTGTGTGTGTGTGTGTGTGTGTGTTAAACTTAATTTATTATTATAATCGATCATTGGAACATCACAACTTTACAGAACATTAAAAAAAATCTTATTATTATCCTCCTTCGTTATTCCACCCCTAATAAAATATAACCTTCCGATTTCTGTGAATAGGTTTATATGACTCACTCTGACCAGAAGTGATTGGCTATTAAAGAATGAAAAGCAGACCGATAGTTATTAGGCCACAATGTAGGGCCTATACTCCTCTGGGTGAGTAGCACGTCTCAGTGAATACCTAATTAATAAATAGTACCAAGATCATAGTTTAAAATTCTGAAGCCAATTGGTTGAGTACTACACGTATGTTTTTATTTAAAGCATTGGTATACGGGTAACCTAACAGAGGCATGCACATTTTGTTCCCTTTCTCCGTAAGTTAAAATTGACAACAAAAACAGAAACAAAATGTTAAAGTTGACAACCACATTTTACTGGATCTCCCCCCCCCCCCCCATTCTCTCTCCTTCATCTCTCTTTCTCTATTTCCATTCCTTCACCTCCCTCCCCCTCCCCTTTTCTCTCTGTATGTATGTATGTATGTATGTATGTATGTATGTATGTATATATACATATATATATATGTGTATATATATATATATATATGTATATATATATATGTGTATATATATTTACCTGGAACAAAATCGCCAAAACCGACTGTTGTCAAGGTTACAACAACATAATACAGAGAATCTGTGTAGGACCAGTCCTCGACTATCCAGAACACTAATGCTGGTAACAGTATGAGAATAGAGAAACCAAGAGTGACGTAGATGACGGACTTGATGTAGCTGTCGTAGCGCGGTCTGTCTCTCCATAATACTCTCTTCTGTAACTTCTTCAATGGCAACTGAAGTTTTTCTCCAAGGAAGCCAAGGGCAACCATACAAAGCGGTATGCCAACAAACGCATAGAAAACGAAAAATGTTCGTCCTGAATCGGTGGATGGTGCAATATGCCCGTATCCTAAAATTGTACAAAATAGAACGAATTAATAAAGAAATGCATGACTGGGTGAATAAATAAATAAATATGCGAATGGATGGATGGATGGATGGATGAATTAAAATGTTATGGTACCTAATGTTTACACCATATTTCAATAGCCTATGCTCTGTTATGCATTTGACTGCATTTGCCTGTTTCTGGCATGTGGGATATATTGGCCAGTCCATAAGAAAGTGCATACAAAAGATCCCTTGTGTAGCCTAACTACAACAGCTTGTTCTGAATGTGCACAGTAAAACCTATGACCTGACCTGACCTGCCTAATTATACAGTAGCAGTAAGTTCCCCCCCCCCCCCTCTCTCTCTCTCTCTCTCTCTCTCTCTCTCTCTCTCTCTCTCTCTCTCTCTCTCTCTCTTATAACATCAATGACATTGATTTATTTATAACTCTTGATTAAAGCATAGCTAGATATTCTGAGTTAGGTAACATTGTTGTTATTGGCGATTTTAATAGTCGTACTGGTACGAGTTCTGATTTCATTGCTTATGACAGACTAGCAGAATTTCCAGATCATATACCGGTCTCGGTGGCGTCGTGGTTAGGCCATCGGTTCTACAGGCTGGTAGGTACTGGGTTCGGATCCCAGTCGAGGCATGGGAATTTTAATCCAGATACCGACTCCATACTCTGAGTGAGTGCTCCACAAGGCTCAGTGGGTAGGTGTAAACCACTTGCACCAACCAGTGAGCCATAACTGGTTCAACAAAGGCCATGGTTTGTGCTATCCTGCCTGTGGGAATGCGCAAATAAAAGATCCCTTGCTGCTAATCGGAAAGAGTAGCCCATGCAGTGACGGCAGCGGGTTTCCTCTCAAAATCTGTGTGGTCCTTAACCATATGTCTGACGCCATATAACCGTAAATAAAATGTGTTGAGTGCGTCGTTAAATAAAACATTTCTTTCTTTCTTTCTTTCCAGATAATATATTATCAAGCATTGCAGATTACTTACCTGGTGTTGATATAATAACAAGAAACAGTGAAGACAATACTATTAATCAGTTTGGTAGGAAACTTTTAACTCTGTGTAAGACCAGTGGACTACGTATTTTAAATGGTAGACATTCTGGAGACAGAAAAGAAAATTTTACTTTTTATAATGCAAATGGCACTAGCCTCATTGATTATGTACTGTTACATGAATCCTGTTTCGAGTTAATCCAAGTGATTAAGTCGGGTAATTTTAATTGTTTTTCTGACCACTCGCCAGTCTGCTTTACGTTATATTATTCAGGCAAAGATATTGTTAATGGTGTATTAGATTAAGAGACATTTGTTAGCGTAAAATGGAAATAACCAAGTCATAGTTAATAAACTCGCAGATAATATGGATAATTTGATAAATATATGTACCATAAATGACACTAGCCAGGAAAATATCAACACATACATAGATAAATTTATAAATGAACTGAATGAACTGATCCAACCTCACTGTTCCGTTAGTACTGGTAAAACTAACAGGCAAGGGAAAGGACAGATTAAAGATAAACGTGAGGATAAACCCTGGTTTAATGAAACACTGAAACAACGATATCACGAGTACAGAAGAACTATACAGATCTTTAATGCTAATAAAACTAATGAAAATCGTATTGAACTTGTTCGTATTAAAACAAAATCTATAAACAAATTGGAATATAAATTAAAAAAGCAATACAAGTGTCAACTATTATTTACGTAAACATAACCCAAAGAGATTTTACAAACATTTTCAAAAGCGAAAACAAAATACCAGGTCAGAGCTGAGTAACGATGACTTCTATAATCATTTCTTTAAACAAAATACCAGGTCAGAGCTGAGTAACGATGACTTCTATAATCATTCCTTTAAACTTGTTTCTAATGAATCGAACATTAACCAAGAGGCAAATGATTTTTTATCAGATTATGATAGACATGTTGAAAGCTCGTCTTTTAGCACTTTAGATGGAGACATAACTGAGGAAGAAATATGTGATGCGATACACGGCCTGAAGAATAATAAAGCCTGTGGGTATGATAATGTTTTAAACGAATATTTTATTACTTGTAAGGATGTTTTGATGCCATGTCTACATTTACTGTTTAATAATGTTTACAAATCAGGTCATGTCTCACATGTTCGGTCAATTGGTTGTATTATACCTGTTTTTAAAATGAGAAATGTTAATGATAGAGATAATTACAGAGGAATTACTCTGGTTAGCTGTTTGGGAAAATTATTTACCTCTATCCTAAATAACAGATTAATAGATTTTGATAGAAATAATAATGTTATCTCTGACGCACAGTTTGGGTTTTGAAAAGATCTGTCCACTATAGATGCCATATTTACTCTACACTACTTAATACATAGAACACTGAAGAATCGAAATCGCTTTTATTGTTGTTTTGTAGATCATAGCAAAGCTTTTGATTTTGTTAATAGACAAAACCTGTGGTATAAAATAATTCAACAGGGCGTCGAGGGTAGAATGGTTACTATTATACAGTCTTTATATGACAATGTTGAATGTTGTGTAAAATATAATAATGTACTTTCAGACTTTTTTATATGCAAGAACGGTTTATTTCAGGGAGAGAAGTTTTATCTCCAATATTATTCTATATGTATGTGAATGATTGTGAAATTGTTGCTTTCAGATAATTGCCCTTATATTGAGATATAAGTGCTAAACATATATTTAATAATGTATGCTGATGACATGGTGCTGCTGGATGAAACGCCAGAGGGACTGCAAAAAATGCTCGATTCACTATCTGATTATACTCTTAAATGGGATTTGACTGTAAATACAACTAAGACAAAGATTGTGGTGTTAGAAATGGAGGAAAAGTGGGAGAAATGAGAAATGGTTTTATAACGGTTGCCATATAGACGTGGTGGATGAATTTAATTACCTAGGCATATTATTCTTTTATAATGGAAACTTTAGTCGTACACAGAAGAGAGTAGTAGAACAAGGTCGAAAAGCTTTATTTTCAGTACTAAAAATGTGTAATAAGAATTATTTTAATATTGAAACAATGCTATCTGTGTTTGACACCTATGTTAATAGTATTCTTAGTTACGGATCTGAAGTGTGGGGTTTTCATCCTGGCCAAGGCATTGAAAAAATTCATATACAGTTCTGGAAAAGACTATTAGGGGTACACAAAAGAACGTGTAATGATTTTGTTTATAGTGAATTAGGACAATTCCAAATGCAAATTATAAGAAAATTACGGATTTTTAAATACTAGATAAAGCTGAAAACCCCCCACAAATAACAGTATATTAAGAGCTATATATGAGGAAATGGTTCAGTATGAAGATGACTGGTTAATGAAGGTCAAACAGGAAATAAACGAACTAGGTTTAAATTATATATGAAATTTAGCACCTGTTGATAATAATGTTTACAATGTAATTAGAGAAAGGATAACTGACATATTCAAGAACAATGTTACAGTAGAATAACGATAACTCCAAAGGGAAGTTTATACAAACACTTGTTAAATAATTTCATATTACAAGATTATCTTTGAAAACCATTAGACGTTCGTCATTTAAAAGAAATAACTAAAATCAGAATATGTGCACATAAATTAAATATAGAATTTGGCAGGTATAAGAATACTGAAAGGTCAGAGAGAAAATGTAGACTATGTGACAAAAATGAAATAGAAGACGAGTATCATTTTATCCTTCAGTACCCACGATATAATGATTTAAGAATGAAATTTATTAAAACATATTACCATAGACGTCCGAGCGTTTTTAAACGTACCCAGTTATTAGCGTCTGACAATGCTAAAGAACTTAATAATCTCGGATTTTTTTTTTTTTTAGAGCAAATGTCGTTAGAGATCAGCTATTGGAGCAAATTGATTAATATTAACATTACTTCTATTTATTCAGTATAGTACAATTCGATTACATTTATATTAAAGCAAAAACTTAAAGCAATAAAGAACTTGAACTTGAAATTCCAGGAAGCATGAATGGGAAAAACATGGCTATGTGGCAGCAGTAAGTTTCCTCTTTCTTTCTCTCTCTCTCCCTCTCTCTCCGAACCTCCCTCGCCCCCATCTCTCTCTCTCTCTCTCTCTCTCTCTCTCTCTCTCTCTCTCTCTCTCTCTCTCTCTCTCTCTCTGTGTGTGTGTGTGTGTGTGTGTCTCTCTCTCACCCTCTCTCTTTGTCTCTCTGTCTGTCTGTCTGCCTCTCTCTCTCTCTCTCTCTCTCTCTCTCTCTCTCTCTCTCTCTCTCTCTCTCTCTCTCTCTCTCTCTCTCTCCCAAATGTCAAAATAACCATAAATTTTAAGACACCAAAGAGTTCAAGATGTAGTTGAGTGTCCTTTAACACACATTCATTTTCTTTTATTCCTACTAACTTCCGTACCAGGGCCCCGTTCCACGAAGTGATCTTATGCACCGTATGCACTTAAGGTGATCTTAGCACTAAGATCGCTTCGGGGCCCTGAACTATAAAAATAAGCCAGTATTATGCATTTTATTGATTCTTAGCAACTTGATTGTGTTTGCTTTTAATGACGTTTGTTTTCTGTTCCATGTTATTGTTTCTCACGTCATAAACAAAGCGTTGCACGTGACGGGGTAGGTAATCGATTTGGACATTTTATTCAAGCGTGTATGAAAGCTGTGCATTGATTTTGAAATTGTATACTCACTCGTGCACGGGAAATATTGATTATGAATATTTATTATTAACTGTGTTCAAATCAATGTACAATTATTATATTTTAAAATTTCACACTGGTTAGTAAATACCTGTCAAGTATCAGGTGCGAATACGTGATTGTGTGTGTGTGTGCGTGTGTGCGTGTGTGCGTGCATAAATGTGCGTGCGTGTGTCTTACAGATGTAACGTGATATTGTCTTTAAAAGAAAAGACAAGAAAAAAATACGCTATAGGTCAAAGTGCCCCCGTCGGCATTGTCAGCTATATAATTGTCACTAAATAATTAATGTTGTAGATATTTGTTCCTAGCTATGTGACCGGGCTAACCGGGCTAACCGGGCTATGTGACTTTTATAATATCAGCACACTGTTTGGAATGATAATTAAGCCAATATGCCATTCAGATGAACTATTAGGCTAACACACATAAACTCATGAACTCGCCAATGGTAGTAAAGACAGTGATTGCGAAGAAGACAGAACTAGCTATGTGTCCCAGTTGGAACGGGAAATACGCGATTGGGTCAGGTGAACTCACACAACTGGACTCACTAATGGTATAGTGATGACAGTGATTAGAAATAGGCCTATGAAATTATGTCCTTCTTGGAACGGGCCATGCTCAAGCGGAAACTACACTGAAGGAAGGAAGGAAATGTTTTATTTAACGACGCACTCAACACATTTTATTTACGGTTATATGGCGTCAGACATATGATTAAGGACCACACAGATATTGAGAAAGGAAACACTCTGTCGCCACTTCATATGCTAATCCTTTCGATTAGCAGCTAGGGATCTTTTATATGCACCATCCCGCAGGCAGGATAGTACATACCCCGGCCTTTGTTACACCAGTTGTGGAGCACTGGCTGGAACGAGAAATAGCCCAATGGGTCCACCGACGGGGATCGATCAAACTACACTGAAAACAAACTCGCTTAAAACGGATGTTTTTTCAACCCCTACCCCTTGCATACGCGCCTGAGTTAGCTATGTCCCAGTTGGAACGGCAAATAAGTCATTGGGTCGGGTGACGACGGTAATGGCGAAGAATATGGAGCTGGCTATGTCCCAGTTGGAACGAGAAATAAGCCAGTGGGTTGGATGAACTCACCAGTGGTAGTAACGATGGTAAAGGCTATGTCCCAGTTGGAACGGGAAACACGTCGGTGGTCAGGTGAACTGACCAGTGGTACTGAAAGAAAGTTTGTTTTGTTTAACGACACCACTAGAGCACACTGATTGATTAATCATCGGCTATTGGATGTCGAACACGTGGTCAGTTGACTCATAAAGAGGAAACCCAATATATTTTTTCTAATGCAGCAAGGGATCATTTATGTGCACTTTCTCACAGACAGGATAGTACATACCACGGCCTTTGATATGCCAGTCGTGTTGCACTGGCTTGAACGAGAAATAACCCAATGGGCACAATGGTGGTGTCGACGGTGATGGCGAAGACGATAGAAGATGGAGCTGACTATGTCCCAGTTGGAACGGGAAATAAGCCAGTGGGTCGGGTGAACTCACCAATGGTCATGACGACGGTAATGGTGAAGAAAATCGAGCTGGCTATTTCCCAGTTAGAACGGGGGGAAAAAGCAAGAGAGTCGGGTGAACTCACCAATGGTCATGACGACGGTAATGGTGAAGAAAATCGAGCTGGCTATTTCCCAGTTGGAACGGGGGAAAAAGCAAGAGAGTCGGGTGAACTCACCAATGGTCGTGACGACGGTGATGGCGAAGAAAATCGAGCTGGCTATGTCCCAGTTGGACTCTGAGGACGTATTGTAGGTGACCAGCACGCCCTGATCATACGCCTGGATGACGTTTTTTATGAACAACTCCAGTTCCTCGTGCGAGATACAGGAATAGTTAGCTGCAGAGACAAAATAAAGACATCAATAGGCTTAGTCAGGAAATCAGCGGATTTAAATGTCTCGACTACCAAAACGCTGGCTTGATGTAAGCCGATCAGATTACAAAAATGGCTATGGCTTATTTTTTATTTTGACTATATTTAAAGCCACTGATCCCAGTTTCTTATGTACATACTTTACATTTCCATCAACAGCGGTTAGTGGCTTTAATTTAAAATCCGTTTCTAATCATTTATTTCTATTTACAATCAAACAAACAACCGGATTAGTAAACAAAAAAACAACAACAACCCCCCCCCCCCAAAAAAAAAAAAACCCACAAAAACAACAACAACACACAAAAAAACCCACCACTATTTTAATAATAAAACACATTATAATTAAGGTTATGTAGGCTAATTCTTTTTTTAAAAAGCATTATGCTGTTGTTAACATGCACTGAGAAGAACATCCACAGACACAACATGTATATGACCTAAATTCTATTGACCTCACAAATCAATGACAATGGCGATCAGCAAAAACAGAGACATGACAAATGTTTAAACCATGTGCTGAATGTGGGACACATTTCTCATCGAATTTAAAATATCATTTATGCGATCAGTCCTGGATGAGACAAAATCCGTGGATTTCTGCTGATATGCGGAAATTATCTCAACCCTGAGGCCTTTGTTCACATGTCAGTTAGTCTAACCAGTCTAACACGACTCTAAGTATTTTATAGTATTATTTTATGGTATAGATCTCATCAAAGAATAACAATCTTATCAATGTGGCCAAAGTTTGGCTGTATTTGGCCAATGTGTGGACCAAACTGGTTATTTGCCATGGGAATACTAATTATATTGTACTCTGTATGAATAGATATAGTATGTAAAAACTCATGACAAATCTTATTTATAAAACCAAATACAAATACAAATTACAATCTGACATTTTATGATTATCAGTGTTAAATTTTAACCAACATACTATGCACAGATTATTAAAAATAACAAAATTGGTCAAAATTAGCTAATTGTACGAACGATCAGATACTGTACCTAATAAGCTTCTGGATATTTTACATTACTATTTTGTGGTCAGGGTCTAGCCAAAGAATAACAATCTCATCAATGTGGCCAACCTTTGGCCATATTTAGACAATATTTAGTCAAAACCAAATATTTTCATAGGAATAGTAATGGAATTGTATTCAATATGTCACTAATAAATCAAATTTATGAAGCCCAATACAGACACAAAAATGCAAAATTCAGTTTCAACCAAAATAAGGCGTAAAAAAAAAAAAAAATGTGTTTCCAGTTTCCCGACCGACCGTAAAAAAATTTGACTACCAAAAAAACCAACCCAACATCTACCGCGATTTTTGCAGACAGGTTATATGCAGTATGTCAAGAACACGGTTTAAAAAAGGTTCCTACCTACCTACCCTATTTTTTCCAGAGATGAAACCTGAAACATACATCTTTTTTTTTTGGACCTAATGTGCAAAGAGTACACAGAAAAACGATTTGAAGTACATCGTCATCGGTCATACACTGCCAATCATGATTACCACCACTATTCTGTTCGATGGTACCAGACAACACTTTTGGCATCTGACTGCTGGTACCGGCCTCGGTGGCGTCGTGGTTAGGCCATCGGTCTACAGGCTGGTAGGTACTGGGTTCGGGTCCCAGTCGAGGATGGGATTTTTAATCCAGATACCGACTCCAAACCCTGAGTTAGTGCTCCGCAAGGCTCAATGGGTAGGTGTAAACCACTTGCACCGACCAGTGATCCATAACTGGTTCAACAAAGGTCATGGTTTGTGCTATCCTGCCTGTGGGAAGTGCAAATAAAAGATCCCTTGCTGCTAATCGGAAATAGTAGCCCATGTAGTGGCGACAGCGGGTTTCCTCTCAAAATCTGTGTGGTCCTTAACCATATGTCTGACGCCATATAACCGTAAATAAAACGTGTTGAGTGCGTCATTAAATAAAACATTTCTTTCTGACTGCTGGTAAACCAGTTGTAGAAAAACTGCATTAGCTGAAAACATATTCTAACCATGCTCTGTGTCTGTGTATCAAATGCTCTCTTTGAATGAAAAAGAAAAAAACCCAACATCATTCCTTCTTAAAAGTGTGAAGAACAGGAAGGAAGGAAATCTTTTATTTAACGACGCACCCAACACATTTTATTTACGGTTATATGGCGTTGGACATATGATGAAGGACCACGCAGAAATTAAGGGAGGAAACCCGCTGTCGCCACTTCATGGGCTACTGTTTTCGATTACCAGAAAGGGATCTTTTATATGCATCATCCGATAGACAGGATAGCACATACCACGGCCGTTGATGTACCAGCCGTGGTGCACTGGCTGGAGCGATGTGAGGAACATTACAGGACAGCAACCTATACTATACTATACTATGTTCCTCTATCTGTCAGCAGCTGGGTACCTCTTAGACAGGCCAGGATTAATGTATTTTCGTCAATCAAACACTAAAACTAGGTAAACTTCTGCAGATATGTGCAGGGTTTATATCTTACTAATTTGTACACAACAGGCGTTTTGTCTATTCTGAGCACGCTGAGGTCTTTTTCGTGCAGTAATTGTAAAAATAGCTGGTAAAGACTTGTACATATTCAAAATTGCATTTCAAGTTATTTTAATCTAATTACAGCTTAACATTGCATTGATTTTGAGGTGAAATGTTTTGTTGTTGGCAGACTTGTACTTGTTTGGGCATGCTTATTTTGGGCATGTTTATTTTGGACACACCCTTTCTTACACACCAGTTGGTGAAAACACCATGTGCTATTTATGACTACACATACTTGTTAACACACGTATGTGTATTAACAATTTGAAGACATACGACTGGCTGCTCCTAGGTGATGACCAGGTCACCAATGCTATACCTCCAATAAAAAAACAGCGCGATGGAAATCGATTACATTGTGACGTATAGTTAACCAGGTTAAAACATCATGTGTCTCTGACACTTAAAGGTAGGGTCAACTCAAACAAGAGCCTTATGTGTTGGAAAGATGCATACCCGGACCACCAATACATACCGACACTTTAGCAAATGAAAAACGCGTAATTTTAGAGTTAATAAAAAACCATGATTATTTCTGCTAACTGGGGGCAGCCATTTTGTTTCGTTTTTGTGGCGTCCGGTGGGATAGCTTGGGGCGATGTGACGTCAGCTCCTGACCATCTCCTGTATGTACAGTGTAAACAAAAGCAGTAATGTTCGACAAGGCGCTTCTCTTTGATCAACCTGACTTGTAAAACAGCATAAATGACGTAATAATACAATAAACTATTTAACTAAATATATTTCAAGTTGCATTAACGGAACAAAATGGGGTTCTAGTATTTTTCTCTGTTAAATAATCCAAAGGAAAAATTTACACTATTAGGCCTATTGATATGCTACGTTGGAGCACAAACGACAACCCACGATACCCAAGTGATAATTTTCTTTTCTTTGGGACTACGTAATTGGTCAGTTCTGTGGTTTTAGATGGAAAAGTCTACTTAATGAATAGTTTTACAGAACTATTTACAGTAATAAACCATGTCCATTACCATTTTAGGGGCGACAGGTAATATTCCACAATACCGGTATGTATTTTTGTGTCTAGACAGCGTCAATTAATTGGCTCGTCTGGGTACCAATCAAATACACACCTGCCAATCAGGAATCTCAGGTAGAAGCAACTAACAGCATAGACCAATTAACTAAGAAAACACTCCGTGTATCATTTCAGTACGTAGGTTAATGCATGGACAAAACATTGTTAGTTATTTCGACTTGTTGTGTAGCCACTTTGACAGTGGTATTTTATTTTGTATTGAAAAATAATATATATAGTGCTGAATATACTTATTGCTGGCTTACTGGGATGTGTATTATTACAGAACATTGCAATGTATGACTATTTATCATCCCGCAAAAACCAGGTAGATTGTGTTTCTCTAGTTCTAAGGCTCATTCCTGACGTTACGCGTTAAGTATTACGTAACCACCAGCTCGCCAGAGGGCGTACTCACTGAGTTGGTACAAAATGGCTGCGCCCGTTATATATAATAGCCGTCACATTTAACCGTAATTAACTATACGATTATACTTGTTGATATTAAGCAATAATGTGCATTATATATCGTTGAATATGCATACCAGGCCAAATGCCTTAATTGTCCCTTGCTTTAAGTCAGCTACAAGTGCGACGGCTGTAAATAACTTTTAGTCGAATGAGATGTTGAAATTTGCTAAAACTTGGTTTTTATTGAGGATATGTAAGAAATAGAATAATACATTCGTGTCCGTTAGATATCATTTATCTCACAACTCGTTGTTTAAAAACGTATAAAACTCGCTTTCGCTCGTTAGATACAGTTTAAAACAACGGCCACTCATGTTATATATTATTCTCTATTTATCGCCTCAGCTTTGGTGCAGTCTAAAGTCATGTATGTGTGTCGAGAATATGGAATTGTTCTGACTACTGGAAGAGACAAATGCATATGTGGTTTAACCCCTGAATTCTGTCCAAACATGACTGTCACCAGAGTGGATAAAATATTTGGAATATGTAGCATCCATGATGACCATGATGAAAGTTTCTGTAATGACATCATTAATGCATAGCTGTGGGGGAACTACATTTATATGAATGGTATTTACGTCGTTTCATTAATTAATAGGACAGTAGGAACAAAATGTGTAGATATTTTTCAGATTTATGCTTGGTGACACTTCTGATATTTTCTTTACTTCAAACGTCTACAGTCATGTAGCCACTGTGACCAAAACCAGTGGCAAAAAAAACAGTGTACAGGAAAGTTAAATACACCTTTTCTATTACAGTAATGAGATGAACAAAATGTTTGACTAATTATTATGGACCGAATTTACGAAGCTTGTTTTCCTTAGACGCAGGTATTTAAGCATTGTAAATGCATGTAGTTACACGTGTGCAAGATGCAAACATGCTTTGTAAATTCGGCCCTATACTGTGTTAAAGGCATAAAGGCATAAAACCAAATATTATATTCACACGGGTAGACGCATCATGTCCTAAACAATTCAGATATGCCTTAAAATTGTTTATTATTATTTATTAATATATGTAATTCGATACCTATTGTAACACAAAAAAGGTTTTTTTTTTTTCAAGATCAGTGTCTTATCTATAATACAGCTGTATTGGGATATGTAGAACGCAATGGGGTACCTGAGTATGTGGTGTCACATGCAGAGGAAGATGCTCACCAGGGGCCTAATTCACTAAACTCTCGTAACTTTGCGATTTCGCAGTGCAATGCTAAAAGACTTGCAAAGAGGATGTTTTGTTGTCTAGCAGAGCCTGAGAGACCGGTGTACTGTCTCAGTGTGTTGTTAAAAACACCAAGACAGAATGATGTTGATATTATAGTCATCCTTCTGTATTAATCCTGATATCTAAACTTCAGTAGGCCTATGTGGATGGACTTCAGATATTTGCGATATTATTACAACAGAAAACTATAGGTAGCTTGGTCATGTTGTTTTGCGATGCACTGCTAGATGTTGATGATCTGATATGATTTAACTACATGACACTTTCTTCATTCTTCGAAAGAAAAAGGTGCAGGACTCAGCATTCTAGGAAAAAATACCATCTTTGTTGACGGCAAGCTTAAGAGTGTTGTGGAAAAAAGATGCGTGTTCACTTCTTGCTTTTGTGAACAAGACCAGGCTAAAACATCTTCCCACAGAAATACAAACCCATTTATCCAGTCAGGCACATTTTCAACATGAAACATAGTGCAAATTTTACCAAGTGCAATTATGCGACACATTTAAATGGTCCACAATAGGATATTCAAACCACATACCATGGTTAGAAAGAGGCTAATGGAGTTTTTCTACCGCTAGGGTTTACTGAAAATCAGGTATCATTTGTTTTTATATCATGGAACCTGGTGATAGCAGTACTGATGTTGATTCAAACACTGAAGATGATACTAATGGTGACAGTTCTAATATGCACAACTAAAACCTGTTGTTTTAACACGTTTTACTTTAAAATATAGCATTTTGTTACTGTACATGTAAATTATTTTGAATAATATATGCACAGTATGTTGGTTAAAATTTAACACTGATAGTCATAAAAATGTCAGACGGTATTTGTATTTGGCTTTATAAATGAGATATGTCATGAGTTTTTACATGCTATAGCTATTCATACAGAGTACAATATAATTAGTATTCCTATGGCAAATAACCATTTTTGACCACACATTGGCCAAATGTGGTCAAAAATCGCCACATTGATTTTATTATTATTCTTTTGTGAGATCTAGTCACAAAATAATACTATAAAATATTTAGAGGCTTAGTAGATACAACAATTATGATAACACCAGACCAATCATATAACAAATCTCTGATGTTGGCCATTTTTAGCCAAAAAATGGCCAAAATCGACATTTTGTCTTCTGTGGAGTTAATAAGAGTGCTATTTTTGTAATCAGCACCACTTTTTACATAAAGTAGGCTCGTCAAACCTTCCTTACCTAAAATTCTGATTAAAGCCTTCTGCCTCTTAGACTATTAATTTAATTATGCTTTTCACATCTGGACCCTGGTTTTAACGACGCAGCTGCAATGAGCTTTGTTGATACCTGTGTTGCTATATCCTAATGTTCGTTCGTCGAAAAAATTCCGATACCTCCAGTTCTACGAAACGACGTTCGTTTGACTCGGTGGAACGGTGTCGGGGCACACATCCGCTGCCATAAGCCCTTCTGCACATATTTTATGTAGTATTTCAGAGTATGGTGTGGAGTGTGTAATTTCTTATACAACGGCTCTGCTTTCCAACAGCCAGGAAACCACTGTCTGTGATATAACAGTCGCAAAGCACTAAGACGAACATGTTCGCGAGCGAAGCTATAATTCTGTATAGTGTACAGGTACTGCAGTATATTATATGGACTGGTACCTTGGCTTTCGAAGATATAACAGTCGCAAAGCACTAAGACGAACATGTTCGCGAGCGAAGCTATAATTCTGTATAGTGTACAGGTACTGCAGTATATTATATGGACTACTGCAGTATATTATATGGCGAGCGAAGCTATAATTCTGGTACCTGCAGTATATTATATGGCTTTTCGAAGATATAACAGTCGCAAAGCACTAAGACGAACATGTTCGCGAGCGAAGCTATAATTCTGTATAGTGTACAGGTACTGCAGTATATTATATGGACTGGTACCTTGGCTTTCGAAGATATAACAGTCGCAAAGCACTAAGACGAACATGTTCGCGAGCGAAGCTATAATTCTGTATAGTGTACAGGTACTGCAGTATATTATATGGACTGGTACCTTGGCTTTCGAAGATATAACAGTCGCAAAGCACTAAGACGAACATGTTCGCGAACGAAGCTATAATTCTGTATAGTGTACAGGTACTGCAGTATATTATATGGACTGGTACCTTGGCTTTCGAAGATGTAAGAGGAACTAATATTATAATAAAATAGAGTAATCACTGTGTAGAAATCCAGGACAAACTAAACAACACACTATCATCAGTACATCATCATCATCGTCATCATCATCATTGCCATCATCATCATTGTCATCACCATCATCATCAACATCATCATTATCATCATCACCATTGTCATCATCATTATCATCATCAACAACATCACCATCATCATCATCATCATCAACAACAACAATATCATCATCATTTTCACTGTCATAACCATCACCACCACCACCACCACCACCACCACCAGACCATCACGCTTATATATAAGTTATATACATATATAGGTTAATACTGAAATATTTACAGAGAAAATTCTTGAATCCGTCGAATGCGTTGGTCTTGGTGTCTGACTCTGTGGACTCTTCTATGAAGTGGAAGATCACCCCGCCTAGGACGATGTATACGACCAGGGTCAGCCACACCACGGCAAGCACTAAACTTCGCATTGGGGTGCTTCAGTCTGCCAATGAAAAACACTTTTATATAATATTATATTGTCCACACACGTACTGTCGTGCACACACACACAGACAGGGAGTAAGAGAGAGAGAGAGAGAGAAAGAGAGAGAGAGAGAGAGAGAGAGAGAGAGAGAGAGAGAGGGGGTGCACACACTTACACACACACACACACACAGACACACACACACAGAGATACACACATAGGCACGCACACACACACACACAGATACACACATAGGCACGCACACACACACACGCGCGCGCGCACGCACGCACGCAAGCACACGCACATGCAAGCACCAGAGGCAGATCTAGGGCGGCTCCAGGGGCCTGGGCCCCCCAAAATTTTACGATAGTTCTAATTGTATTATATATTAATTTTCATTTTTTTACGATCCCCATCCAAACCTCCCCCAAAGTTCCCTTGGCATTCCACCTCATGTCACTGGGGCCCCCCTAAACGGATTTTCTGGATCCGCCACTGAGCACACACACATAGACACACACAGAGAGAGACACGCACACGAACACACACACACACACTCACACACACACAGACACTCAGAGAGAGACACAGAGAGAGAGAGAGAGAGAGAGAGAGAGAGAGAGAGAGAGAGAGAGAGAGAGAGAGAGACACACACACACGGGAAGCTTAAGTTGGTTCGATATTCAACGTTCATCATTGAATATTGAATATTGCTCTGACAGAACAACATTCAACATTCAGGGTTTCTTTTCTGAATTCTACAACATTATTCAATACACATTTAGGTGTATGTCCTATGATAATATGGTGGCTTACGGATGTAAAATAATCTAGTGAGGCTAAAAAATAAAGCACAGAGCTAAGTCTCGCCGAACTCTACAAAACAAAATGATTATATAGCAAAAGAATCAACAACATACACACACATCTGAAACTAAACAGAATGATTATGATATGATAAACATGTGTTCAGTAGTGCACATCCTACCGATATATAACAAATACTGGGTGGCTCTGGGGCAACTTTCAACGTAACACCATACTCGTTTGCAGTCACGCAGCTCTGAAACTGAACATAGAACGTTTATGAAATTCTACAGATCCATCCTACAGTGCACGTTATTTGGTAATGTGAAGAGTCTAGGGTGACTCAAGACTCTATCTGGACGTGACGCCCCGTTAAAGGTCGAAATTTGAAGATCAGCTCAATATTCAGATTAGACCCTGAGCTGCGTGAATCCAATTAAGTATGGTGTAGTTATACTGTGTACCATATATATGGATGGGGCGTTACCTCGAAAGTTGCCCCTGAGCCACCGCGCATTTGTTATATATGGGTTGAATGTGCACTGCTGAATACTTGTTTACCATATGATAACCATTGTATGTTTAGTTTCAAAATTGTTGTTAGCTTGATTTTACACTGTCTACCATATATAGTGATGGGGCGTTACTTGGCAAGTTGCCCCTGAGCCACCTCGTGTTTGTTATATATGTGTTGGATGTGCACTACTGAACACTTGTTTATCATATGATAAACATTCTGTGTTTAGTTTCAAAATTGTGGGTCTAATTTGAATATTGAGCTGATCTTCGAATTGCGACCTTTAGTACATTTTTGCGTGGAATACTACTTTGCTTTATTTCCGAGCCATCCCATATTATCGTTTATTCCTAAATCATCCTAAATTGGTTGTTTTCATAGACAAACACTTGTATCTGAATTGAAGTTTTTAAACAATGTTAATTGCATCTTTCAAAAAAATATACTGAATGTTGAATGTTGTTCTGTCAGAGCAATATTCAATATTGAATGTTGAACGTTGAATATCGAACACACACACACACACACACACACACACACACACGAGTATCTATACTCACAAACAATTCACCCGTATATTTGGTGTATATTTTCTTATTGTAGGGGAAGTAAAACAATTGTTTTGTTCTGTATTTGGGTTGGCAATTTAATAAATATAGTACTGTACGTATATGTTCAACAAAATGATGAATCTTCACAATCGTTAAATAACGGTAAGACGTGCATATATGGCACCAGTATAATTGATCAGGGTTCACTTTAATTCACCTTATTGGCATATTTTTCACAAATAAATTGAGACACAGCAGAAATCATATTTAACTGATACAACTATACATCAAATGTTCGAAGGTTACTAAATAGCGCACGTCATATTACAGTCAGTTTTTGTTCTTTTATAATTTTAATTCACGTGCGATGTGTTAAAAAAACACATTTAAAATCCCACATAATAAACTGTAAGATGCTATATTATTTAAATGCTAGGCATGTCGCTTGGTCACAGCAGACAGCATAATGTAACTTTAAATACATGTCCGCAAGTGATAAAACTCGAGTGTGCCGTAATTGTTACAACTGAGAAGTATAACATAATTTCCGTAGCGGTAAAAACGATCCTTTTTCATCAACGTCGCTTTTCATTAGTACTTCCCGGTGGCATATTTTTCAAAAATAAATTGAGACACAGTAGAAATCATATTTAACTCATACAACTATACATCAAATGTTCGAAGGTTACTAAATAGCGCACGTCATATTACAGTCAGTTTTTGTTCTTTTATAATTTTAATTCACGCTTTTTTTAAAGAACAAAAACATCTGCGATGTGTTAAAAAAACACATTTAAAATCCCACATAATAAACTGTAAGACTCTATATTATTTAAATGCTAGGCATGTCGCTTGGTCACAGCAGACAGCATAATGTAACTTTAAATACATGTCCGCAAGTGATAAAACTCGAGTGTGCCGTAATTGTTACAACTGAGAAGTATAACATAATTTCCCTAGCGGTAAAAACGATCCTTTTTCAACGTCACATATCATTAGTACTTCCCGGTGGGACGTAAGTCATGCCTGTGAGCTGATTTACACAAATGTTTTGATTTTATTGGCCCCTATATAGCTTATTTAAACAAATCGATCAACTTTATGTAAATTCATATATTATACAGGTTGTTTTGAATTATACTGTACTGGAATAAAAGATAACTAGCTAAATTGATATATATATTTTAATGTTGACATAGATTAAAAGTAGAACGAATTAAGCTAATAATTGGGGCCGCAGAGAATGGCCGTACTCAAATTTTCAAATGCTAACTCTTAGTCGTATCCAAATTTTGACGCCCTAATTATTGCCGAACTTGGCACCCATATATAACCCCATTGACATTATTATTTCTTAATTTCCCTCCGGTAACTGATAAATCTCTTTTGTTCTCTAACACATCTACTAGTATTTGTTTGAAAATAACATTACAAAATATCATATTTATTTTTTCTTTCTTTTTTTCGTTCTTTTTTCTTTCTCTTTCTTCTTTTTTTCTCCTTCATTTCTTTATTAATATTTATGTCTCTTTTTTTCTTTCTTTGTTTTTAGCTCTTTTTTTTTTGTCTAAAAAAAAGTGCTTAACAAAACAAGTGTTTCACTCTTGATCGACAAGTTTATCAGGACTCTGTGTATGTTTGTGCTTGTCTTAGATAAAATAACTTAAGTCGCTCTCGATCGTTATAAAAACAGTGCTTATTTATTACCTACGCGGGCACATGCGCGTTCTGGTGATGGACAGAAATATCTTAATGTGTTCTGTGAGGATAGTTTTACAGCATCAGTGCCAACCATTTTTAAAATATTCTAATTATATTGCTCTCATTGGAGTGTTTAGAATCTCTCTCTCTCTCTCTCTCTCTCTCTCTCTCTCTCTCTCTCTCTCTCTCTCTCTCTCGCTTTCTCTTTTCACGTGTCCTAAATACATAATATGATATTTACTACTTCATAACTATTCTCTTCATGTTTAGCTTCCTCAAAAATATAATTACATGTTCTGTGCACACAAGCCAGGTGAGCAGATCGAATGTCATTATGGGAGAACTGAGTGATAATATAGTATTCATTTAATACTGTCCGACAGCTGTTTAGTCTTAGTCATCACCCCCTATCAGTGGCGGCTCCGGGGGAGGCGGGATGTCAGTTAACCCGATACTGTCAAAAGGTTCAAAAATACGGTTTTTAAAAACTGATAACCATCAAAATATCCAATATTATGAACTTGCTGAAAATACTGTTGAATGTGTAAACTATGTAATCAGAACCTCGATGATCCCCCCCCCCCCCCCCCACCCCCACACCTGCTCACCTCCTATATGTATACACCTTGTCTCGTTTGGGGACGATCCTAGGTGCGCTTCTGTTTTTGGGTGAGAACCAAATGGTAATTGGAACACATGTTGTAGATAAGGAATTCTGTACTGAGTGTGATTAGCAGTGAGGGGTTCTGTTCTCAGCAATTTTCATTGACAGAACAACACGATATTTGATATCCCACAATCACACTAGTACGTGTAATTCTGGTGAAAGCAGTCTATAAATATAGCTGTTAAAAGCATGTGCATTTGTAGGCATTTGTGCTCGGTTGCATAGCTGATTCGACTGTGGTCACTGCACTCAGTAAGGAGAGAGAGAGAGAGAGAGAGAGAGAGAGAGAGAGAGAGAGAGAGAGAGACAGAGAGAGACAGAGATGGAGAGAGATGGAGACAGAAAAAAGAGAAAAAACGGGAGAGACCCAGAGAGAGAGAGGGGGGGGGGGGGAGAGAGAGAGAGAGAGAGAGAGAGAGAGAGAGAGAGAGAGAGAGAGAGAGAGAGAGAGAGACAGACAGACAGAGACAGAGAGAGAGACAGAGAAAGAAAGAAAGAAAGAGACAGACAGACAGACAGACGGACAGAAATGGAGAGTGGCAAAATATTTAAATATCAATCGCACAGTCTCAAAAGTTCCTATGACAGTAATAATCAATATGGTCCGTTCAGTTTTCAATTCTTACATCATTTTCAAATCTTTAATAAATTTATATATTGCCAACACAATATTTATAATTACACACGGTACCCAACGATCAATGAAATACACCGACTTCCTCTTTAGAAATAATTAAGTTGATGTTAACGTTGCAGGTGACTACTTAAAGAACGTACATGTATGCATATCTCCAACCAATGAAAATACATTAAATATACTATTTTAAGAAAACGTTTAAAAAACCTAACAACTGTACACCTAGTTTCTAAGTTTGACTAACAAGTAAAAACGCTAACCTCCACATTCTAAAGAGATCAGGTCAGATCGAATTTGTCCTCATTTCAGGAATCAACTTTAATCGAACACGACATGGAAGAAGCAACAATTCATAACACATTTTGCGACCTGCTAAATATGCCGTCTGCTTCCTAAGTTTGACTAACAGGTAAAAACGCTAACCTCCACATTCTAAAGAGGTTAGGTCAGATCGAATTTATCCTCATTTCAGGCATCAACGTTAATCGAGCACGACATGGAAGAAACAATAAATCATAACACATTTTGCGACCTGTTAAAATTGCCGTCTGCTCCCTGAAAAAAACATAAGCCTGGCTTCAACTGACATTATTTTGCTATAAAAATTTCCATATATACTACTAATAGAGAAATCTTACCAGCATCTTGCCGAATGGAAACTCAAGATTACAGCTCTTAAACCACGCAGTGAATGCATCATATTACTTGCTGCCCGTCAAGATAATCAATAATAACAAGTGCTTCATAGCGAAATCTTTAAAAGAATGATTAACAGAATGAACAGTTTCACACGAACTGGTATTAACCATCGCGTGGAGAGGTCGGAGCTCATACTACCATGGTCATTAACTCAATTTGTCAAATAACCGTTCTCCATTAACCGCTGTTACGTCGAAGGCTTTCGTATGTTGTGCTTTAAAGTAGCATGATCACAGTTGCATATATGTTCGCATTACCGCCAAAGGTGTGTATTGATTAGTGTTGAAATACAATGGCTATAAACACTCCGATAACAAACTTACGCTGCAATTTGGTTTGTAGCGACTGGAAAATAGCCCCACTCAACGGCAAGTGGAAGCTTCCAAAACGTGGTTGTGTTTAAGCATGCTATCGAGCGTGTGTGTGTGTGTGTGTTAATGAAGGGAGGGGGGTGGGGAGGGAATGAAGTGGCGGGGGTTCCTCATTTCCTACGACACTGCCAAAGGCAAGCAAGACGGACGGGTGCGATGTATTGGTTTGTTAATGAGTGCATTGTGGTGTATGTAGGCACACAGCCGAACCTGTTACAGTCACTTTGTATAACAAGCACCTCTCTATAATCGACACAAAATACATTATATCCCTCTACGCACATATTTCACCCGATGAAGGCCAATATATTAATAACACTATCTTAAACTGTGTCACTACATATCTCTTCCGCTCTAAGTAAAGTTATCTTGCAACATAATTCTGATCAATATTTGTTTAGTCGTTCGGAAAAAAAAAATGTTATTGGGGAACGCAAAACCGTGTTTTAAAAAACCCCTCAAAAGCATCAGAAAACACACCAAGATAATACTATTTAAAGAGGGTCAGTAATAAACCTTTTTTGGGGGAAGCCCCCATTAACATACGTCATGGGCTTCACGCTTTTAGCGCTCACCTTTTTCGGCATTCCGGGCATTCCAGGCATCATAGACATACGCCCATTATTAATGCCCCTCCTCCTTGACCCCCAAAAAAAACAAAACACAAACAAAAGAAACAAACAAACAAACAAACAAACCGCTGACGGGTCTGTATAATTCATCCATTTTACCATTCAAACAGCACCTACAGTATTAGTAACTGAGCGACTCTGTGTCTGTCTGCCTTGTGATTGTTGCTGTTATTTGTGTTTTTGACAACATAATTTGTTTTATTAAAAATCGGTTAATGCATATAACATGTTACTAATTAGGACATTAAATAGGACAGAGCTAAACATGTAGCAGAGAGCTAAATTAGTAAAACGATTAAGCAACACGGCGCACAGCTGCTTCAACCCCCTCCCCCCGCATCCCAACAACCTTCTCCATACAAACAGTTTGAAACGTGAAACTTACCTAGAGACTTTTACTCTTAAACTGAATTAAGTCATGCGTCGCATTTTACATTATAGCCTTTCATTCAAAATGTCTAAATAAATAACATATTTGTACACGTATTATATTCATAAACTTGGATTAAATATGCATTATTTCCACCACCTATCCGTATCAGTAGACTATCAGGCTGCGACTATAGTTCTACTGTTTACTGTACAAGTGATAAATCATCAAGGTAGTCACGAACGTATGTTGTATGAATAAACTTGAAAATAACATACATAGTATCTGGTCTGAATGTAGCATTGTTTCCTACATAATAAAATAATGCTAAATTGTTTTATTATGATGTGATATGAAATCGTAACTCATAACCATGTATCATATAATATATACCATGTTATATATTGTCATGTACCGGTAGTGTATTATCATAATTATTGCATGTCTCATATTATCATATAATTATATAACATTGGACATATTATCATAAATTGCAGTATTATATAATATTACATATTCGTATTATCACTTGGTATGTGATATGGATTATTGATATGCTAGGATATACGATATAAGATAATATAAGATTATATTATAATTATGTTATGTTGCTGAGTTACGTAACATTATGCACGTAACGCTGTCATGTCATGCTTCGATAGGTCAAGTCATAGGGCTTTACGTGCACATTCAGAGCAAGCTGTTCTAGCGCACGCATGCCTCGTTGCGCTACTTTACGTTATATAGTATGTCCACTGTAATGGATCTGCGGGGTCTTCTCCTGCTAACACACGTGTGCAAAAATACTGCCACCTCTCCCCCCCCCCCCCCCCACCCCCTCAGCCGATGTTCGGTGTCAGACATCAATCGAACTACCTTAATTGCTTAAACAAGGAAGAAAGGAAATGTTTTATTTAACGACGCACTCAACACATTTTATTTACGGTTATATGGACCACACAGATACATGTATTGAGAGAGGAAACACGCTGTCGTCACTTCATGGTCGTCACTCTTTTCGATTAGCAGCAAGGGATATTTTATATGCACCATCCCACAGACAGGATAACACATATCACGGCTTTTGATATACCAGTCGCGGTGCACTGGCTGGAGCGAGAAATAGCCCAAATGGGCCCACCGACGGGGATCGATCCTAGACCGACCGCTTTACCACTGGGCTACGTCCCGTCAGTTTTCATAATGACGTATGATGTATTATGCATTTCACATGACTACAAGGGACTATATACTCATGTACATCACAGTACATGTAGCTACAGACGGCGAAAGGCGATACCTGCGCCTATGACAGGTGTGCGCTACAACAACCTGCTCTGAATATGCACGTAAAACCCTTGACTAGGGGCGTAGGCTAGGGGGGTTGGGGGTTCGGACGACCCCACCCCTACCCCCACTGAAGCAAATGGTCCGCTTTCAGAACTAAAACATACAGGTTTATACATATGGAGTTTCTGGTGGTGCAAAAACAAAATAGAAAAAGGTCCACTTGGTTCATATTCGAACCCCCCTCCCCCCAGGTCCAGGTCACGCTACGCCCCTGCTTGAGCTAACCAGCTGCAAACATTTATATTCATACTCGAGCAATTATAATGATAATATTTATATAGGTCGAACGCTGTTTGTCTACTTTACCATATTTATGTACGTTCAGAGTTCTGCGAATCTTGGTTCCATTTACTTACATGGATTTAAAAACATATAAACTTGTTTGTCGGCCTAGACGCAGTCGGGTAACAGGTTCACAGGAATGTTTCTTGCTTGAACACTATAAATATACAACTACATAGGTTTGTTGTGTTCGGAACACCTCGGATTCTCTGGTGCGTATCACTCAGTTACTTACTGAGGCCTAAAAAAAGAGAGAAAAGAGTCACACATTAAGCCCAGTCCACACTTACCATTCAAGCCAGCCTCGATTGCGCAGTGGTTAAGCCATCGGAATTCAGGCTGGCAGGTACAAGGTTCGCAACCCGGTACCGGCTCCAACCCAGAGCCCGCGCGGTTTGTCTAGGGTCGATCCCCGTCGGTGGGTCCATTAGGCAATTTCTTGTTCCAGCCAATGCACCATAACTGGTGTATCAAAGGCCGTAGTATGTGTTATCCTTTCTGTGGGGTATATATAAAAGATGCCTTGCTACTACAGGCCCGTACGCAGGTGTGTGGGGGGGGGGGGGGGGGGTGCGATGGGTGCGTACGCACCCCCCATAGTCTGCCAAAGTCCGTCCGTGGATGTAGATGTATAAAATTTGACGGGGAATTAAAAGTTGACATGCTGTTTGCTTTGTTTATTTTGAAGAATTTAGAAGATGACATCTTCTTTACATGAAGATCAGTTTGAAGTAAACATATATATGTATATACTATAGTGTTTGGTTACTATTTTGTATTTTGTACCTGAGAACATCGGTCGAGATCGTTAGCGATACCATCAGTACTTTGATACACATTTACAAGCATAAGGAGAAGACCAATATATCGATATGGTATGCAAGTATCACACGTTTTTATAACGTACATGATTATACATAACATAAAGTTCAACAACTTTTCCAGAAGTTAAATACAATATTCATAAGTTAGACCAACATCAAATTAGGATCGTATCGGGTTGCACGGGTCTACCACTCGGTTAGGCCTACCCGTTCTATGGACTACAATCAACACCACTATTTCTACTCCTATTTCTATTTCTAATCTAAATACTGAAAACTAAATCATTTCCTACAATATATATATATATATATATATATATATATATATATATATATATATATATATATCTGTAACAATACTACATTTTTAATTATTTATTTTACCATCGTTTGCAAACAAATTTACTGTCGTCTGCACACACATTGCGGTACAGTAATAGAAACGTTTCATTTATATACCTTTATTATACATCATGATGTCATTGCATAAGCAGGCCTAGAAATTAACATGCAGAGGTATAGTAGATCAATTCTCGAAAGGTTGTTTCTCCCTCAACCAATTTTATTATTATTATTATTATTATTATTATTATTATTGCTGTGTGTGTATGTGCATGCGTGCGTGATAATTATTAAATTATTATAATATCTGTTCACTTTACTCACTTCACATCATTTGTATAGAAAGAGCTGGTTTTCTTTCCTTACAGATGTATATTTTAATTTTACAAGAGCCTGAAGTAGGCCTACTGTTTGAGGCACATTTTGGAATTCAAAATAGAAGACCAAGAATAAGAAGAGTGGAAACGGAAGAAACAGTATCTGTATTAGATGACGAGCGGGACGTAGTTCAGTGGTAGAGCGCCCGCCTGATGCGCGGTAGGTCTGGGATCGATCCCCGTCGGTGGAGCCATTGGACTATTTCTCGTCCCATCCAGTGCACAACGACTGGCATATCAAAGGCCGTGGTATGTGCTATCCTGTCTGTGGGATGGTGCATATAAAACATCCGTTGCTACTAATAGAAAATGTAGCGGGTTTCCTCTGTAAGACTATAGGTCAATATTACCAAATGTTTAACATCCAATAGCCGATGATTAATAAATCAATGTTCTTTAACTTTAACTTTAACTGTATTGGATGAATATGATAAATACAGTCCAGTATATGTTGACAATAATACTGAACATAGAGTGCGAGTGCGAATAATTTTAACATGCTCATATACCACTAGAGTTTCGAGCATGTCCGTCCCGGGGCCTGTCTCTGGATAGCCAGTGACTTACTCCGGGACAGAAAAAAAAATTAAGGGGACAATTATGAAATTTACATCCAAAAAATTAAATAGTGGGCCTTTAAAATGTTGATGCACATCTCTAATTAATATAATTAATAAAGAAAATTCTACTCAATAAATCTGGTCGCTAGATTAGATCGGGTGGTCAAAAAGAAATTAGATAGATAGATAACTAGTTTAAGACGCCCATCCCGAGTCCGACCTTCGACTTGGGAGGGGGGGGGGGGGGGGGGGGGGGGGGGGGGGGGGGGTGAAAATGGACAGAATTTCGAAAATAGCAATTAGTAAAAGAAATTAGTAGGATAAAAAAAAAAGACTACTCGGCCGAATATTTATATAACTTGGAGCACAGTCCAAAAATAAATAAGAAAAAGAAGAGAGGATCGGACTATTTAATAATATTTTTAAAAAAAAGAAGAAGTAATTTCGACATAAAATTTTGAACAAAAGGTCCAAAAGTTTAAAGTCCGATCTATATGGTTCGGGCCGGAGGGGGGGAGGGGGGGGGGGGTAAGTTTGAGGTGGGCGGAATTTAGAATACGAATTTAGTAATTAGGTCGAAGACCGAAACCAAACTGAGCTACACAAATTTAAGTCCAAACAAAAATATGAGACTGCTCGACCGAAAAGGTTTTAAGGTGATTTGAGCAATTTAGACGGGCTGCCAAAATAAACTGCGTCGGACTGTTTACAAAAACATAAACATACAATTTTGAATGTGGGCCACAAATTTTAAAGTCCGATTAAGCCCTTGGAAGGTTGGTGACTATGAAGGGCTGAGAGGGGCAGCCTTGTCCAGGTTGGGGAGCAAATGTTTCTTGTGAAGCAGGGTCTGTATCACGTGCAGGTGTATGGTGTGGCTATCCATTTCCGGGATGAGTATCGCCTGTCTGTAGACGTCCTGGCGGCGCTGTTAGACCACAAGTCCTGGTTCTCCTTCCAACCTAATGTTGTGAAATTCAAAATGCGTGTCGTCGGGCAGCTTGGTCCATGCCACGTTGAGGAACTTCCCTCTCAGCTTCTTCGGATCAGCAGTGTCCCCCTGCAGAAGTTTCCAGTACTTTGGTTTGATCTTATCCACGGCTAAGTTCCAGTTTCCTGCCGGTTCTGCTGGGGGGGTGGGGGGGGGGGGGTGGCGGTGCCTTGTCGGGCTGGTGGGTCGGCGAAGTAGCCTTCCTCTTGCCTGCAGCAGCAACAACAGGCGACTCAACGGGGGCGGTCGATAAAGTTGACCGTCGCGCCGGAGACGCAATCCTCGGAGTAGAAGTCGGTGGCTCCCTCCTTTTCCTCTGAACATAGAATCAAACACCTATCTGATGATAACACCAGTGAGCAGAATGACACTTAACCTGATCCAATTAGCACAAGTTACAGAAAGAGGCCCTTTATAACAAAGCCAGAGTACGAAGCCCACGGCAGATGTCTCAGGAGCTATGAAAATCACCGCGTCCGCCGCAAAAACAAAGACAGGTAATCCCTCTCCCACTAGCCTGGCCACTGAGCCTCAACTAATCTCCACGCCCTCAAACAGCCAGCCAATTGTTATTACACCATTTAGGCCTGTCAATAACAAGAAAAACAACAAACGAAAAGTCAGGAGCCCTGAATTAATTGTTAAAGTACCAACTGCTAAGGTTTTCGTAAAAAATATAAATGTTGAACAGCCAACTAAAAAAACAAAAAATGTAGGTCCAAGCGAGGCGCCCAAAACTGATTCACAGCCAGGTCCCCAAACTCCAGGGCCTTTCTACAAGGAAATTCCAGTTAAAGCTGGGGGACTCAGACAATCCCAACCTCAAATTAACAGGGAACCCCCAGCCTCCGCCACAACAACTGGAAACACCCCACCCCCTCTCAGCACCAAGTGGATTATCAAACTAAATCCCCTCCCAGCAGAAGCGACCACATTGAACACGCTCAGAAGGGATAACCCACACTTGAACCTGAGGGAGGCGACCACTTGGTCAAATGGGTATGTCTTAATAGCTGCTTCAATCAGCAATACTGACCAGTGCATATGCGTTCAAGGGCGCCATTACCAGCTCACGCCCTATGAACGTAAGCCCAGTAAATGTTTCCACTGTCAGCAGTGGGGACATAGTGCGGCTAAGTGCCGCCATCACAGAGAACTTCCCACCTGTCACAGGTGTGGACAGAAACATGAAAGATCATCGCGCGACTCACCCTGTACCAGACCTGTGCAATGCCCTAACTGCCTTAGCCGGCACATGGCTCACGACACCAGATGCCACCACTACCAGAAGGCGTTTCGCAAATTAAACAGAACTAGCGAACAAACAAATAAATAAACCAGGCAACCAAAAAACTTTTAGTGTTAAGTCAGTTCCTACAGTTAATCAAAACTGCTCCTATGCAGAACAATTAAAAACCAACTCACCGTCAGAAGTTATTGAACTCAAATCCTTCATTCAAACTCTAGTACAGGAGATATCAACATTTAAAGCTAGCCTAATTACCCCCCAAAATTAACCTAATTAAATCTAAAAATAACTAAAAACGTAAAAACCATCGGGCCAGCGTCATGGGAGACAAGTCTCCATACGCCCCCGCTAATAATTCAAACATAGGAAATAAGGGCCTTAGCGTTCTCCAGTGGAACGCTAAAGGCCTCCATTCAATGGGACATGGTGCCGAACTCATTCAACTCATTAGCACTAGCAACATCAAGCCAGATATAATTTGCCTGCAAGAAACTTGGCTAGGAATCGGCACTAAAGATAAATTAAAAAACCTAAAGTATTTAAAATTCCAGGATATACAAGTTATTATAAAAATAGAGAAAATAGTACCAGAGGTGGAATAGCCACTCTAATTAAAAATACCATACCGCATACCGAAATTAAATATGATTCTATTAATAAAAACTTAGAAGTCCTAGGACTTACTATACAAAACGATAAAATGCCTATTGATATCATCAATGTTTATAGCCCACCGGGAACAGCCCATAATCAACTAACGTTAAGAGATTACAATTAACTCATAAACTCAAACAATAACTTAATTCTTGTAGGAGATATAATTGTCATAGCACACTGTGGGGAGGTCTGCACTCCGACGCACAGGGAGACATACTAGAGGAATTCATCAATACACACAATCTAGTATGTCTCAACGATGGCAGTATTACTTTTATACATGACTATCTGGGCACATCCGCCATCGACCTAACTATCACCTCTAACAATATAAGTGCAAACGCCCAATGGGAGGTGTTAGAAGCTCTCAATAGCGACCACCTCCCCATTCTAACCAGCTATAAATGTAATACTACTTATACAGAAGAAGAAAAATTTATACCTAAATTTAAATTTAATAAAGCTAACTGGGCTGGCTTTACAAGCGACTGTAGCAAAATTAAGTTAGAAAGTAGCCTAAACATTGACGACGCCACTAATAAACTTACTAATAAAATAATAGAAATAGCTGAAAAGAATATTCCTAAAACTAAACCCTTCAATAAAAATAGACCAGTTAACTGGTGGACGGATGAAATTAAATCCAAATGCGGCTTTAGGAACAGGATGCGTAAACTTTATAAAAAAAACAGGGAAATAAGACTATCACACTAAATATAAAATAGCCAAAAACGAAGTAGGTAAGCTTATCATCAATGCTAAACAAGCCAGCTGGCATAAATTTTGCGGTGAAATTAACAATAGAACATCTATTAGAGAAATGTGGAAAAAAATTAAGGCTATTCAAGGACAACGCGCTAATTCCACAGTCCTTCAAAAACATAAAACAGCAACTACTAATAAACAAAAGGCCGACCTTCTCAGTAAAACTTTCAGTAAAAACAGTAGCAACGAAAATGTTCCTAAACAATTTTTTGAGAAACTTAAGAAAGATAACTCTCTACCAACTGATGATACTAAAACAGCAAATCACCCAACTACTGATAATTTAGAATTTAATAAGCCGATAACAATGTTAGAATTCAAAACAGCTCTTAAAGCTAAAAAAAAATACTGCCACCGGGCCTGATCAAATAAAGTTACACATTACTCAAGCATATGCCGGATGTAGCCCTAAAGGTAGTGTTATCGCTCTTTAACCGAATCTGGAGGGAGGGTCAAATGCCCACTGCGTGGAAACATGCAGAATGCTTTAGTCTCCCTAAAGCGGGAAAAGACCATTCCCTCCCAGGGAGTTATAGACCGATAACACTCACGTCCCACATGTGCAAAACCTTAGAAACTATTATCAATAAACGACTCAACAATTACAGAGCGAATTTAGAACTAAACATTCAACAATAGATCAAATAGTTAGATTACAAAATAGTATTAATGATGCATTTCGAAAATCTCATAAGGTTTTAACAATATTCATAGATATTGAAAAAGCTTTTGATATGGTATGGCGTCAAGGTCTACTAAATAAACTACAGAGTAACGGTATTAAAGGTAATATGTTTAATTTTATCAACAATTTCATCCATAATAGATCAATCTCAGTTAGAGTGAACGGTCACTATTCAGATAGAACCGAAATAATTAATGGCATACCACAAGGTTCGGTCCTCTCACCAACCTTATTCAACATTTTTATTAATGACATAACTAAAGCACTTAATGCTAAAGGAAAAACAAAAACGACCACGCCATTAAACACAGCACTATTTGCCGATGATTGCGCCATCTGGCGCACAGGCAACACAACCACTAATTTATTTCACCTAATGCAAGCTGATATGAATAGACTTAACAAATGGACCCTAGACTGGGGCATTAAACTATCAGAAACTAAAACTGTCTATATGCTTTTTAATAAAGTCAATAAATCAGATAATCACCAACTTAAATCAGGTGATAAAATAATTCCAAGGGTCAAAAAAAGTTAATTTCTAGGTGTAACTTTTGACTCAAAACTAACCTTTAGTGACCATATCAATGACATAGTCAGGTACTCAAAAAATAGTCTAAACTTGTTAAGAGCCATCTCAGGTACCAGCTTGGGAGCGCAAACAGAGGCAATGCTTATGGTTTACAAAGTATGCATACTCTCCAGAATCGATTATGGAGCCCAAGCCTACAGTTGCGCCGCCCCCAAACTGTTACATAAATTAGATGTTATTCAAAACGAAGCTCTTAGAATCATAGCTAAAGTTCCATCAAATACCAGCGGACAGAGCTTAGAAGTTGAGTTTAACATTATGCCACTGAAATATCGTCGCAATCTTCAACATCTTAATTATCATCTAAAAATCCACTCTCTTAAACTAGATCACCCAATTCAGGAACTCACTCCTATCATAGCTAAACCAGGACTAGTATTCAAAACCAATCAAAATCTTAATGATTCTTTCGCCACTAAAGCTAGTAAAATAGAAATAGAAGTAGGTATAGATAACACGCCAGTGGCACTATACCATATCAATCAGCCAGTCGAGTGCCACACACCATATCTAATTAAACAAGCTACGGATTCAACTCCATTTCCACCATTTAAGAAAATCCTGTTCGAAGCCGCAGCCAACGAAAATTACCCTGAGCACATACATATCTTCACGGATGGCTAAAAAAAATCCAGATAACGATAGGGTTGGCTTCGCAGTAGTTGAAGAAAAAATATCTAAACACTCTAAATTAGTTAAATACGCCAGGCTGTCAGATAACCTATCAGTCTATACAGCAGAACTGACAGCCATCTATGAAGCCCTAATCTGGATTAAAACTAAACAATACTCTAAAAGCGTTATTTTTTCAGATAGTCTTAGCTCTATCCAATCACTTCAAACTAATAAATCTACCAGGCCAGATATCCTCGCAGCCATCCACAATAAACTTCATGAACTAAACCAGCTTAATTTAATAGTAGTATTCAAATGGGTCCCAGCTCACGTAGGTATAATTGGCAATGAAATAGCTGACTATGGAGCCAAAACTGCACTTTCAATCACTAGCAAAATTACAGCACTACCTTTAGGAATATTAGAACTAATGTCAAAAGCAAGAAAACACTACATTAGTCAATGGCAGGCCAACTGGGACCTAACAACTAATACATGACACTATAACATCAAACCACTAGTCAACTCTATCCGACCTAAACACTTAAACACTTATGTGGATAAAATAATTACTAAATTGCGCATAGGTAAATCTTCGCAGCTCAACAGCTGCTCTTTCACCAATAAAAACCCTGACTGTGAGTGTGGTACCCGGGAAGACATGACACACTATCTCCTGGATTGCACGCTACACAACAGCCAGAGAAAACTAATGATAGAATCAATAACCGAAGCCAACCACAATAAACCAATTACACCTAACTTTTTACTTAACCCTGATAAATATCTAAAACATAAAACCTTCAAAGCAGTATATCAATTCGTCCAGACCACCAAACCAAAACTATAAGTGCCACGTACTGCCCGCCTTGCCAGCGTTCGGTCGACGCGGACCACCAACCCGACTGATCGCAGGCAGGATGGGAAACCGTAGCACACCCATCGGGCTCCTGACAGTCATAAAGTTAAAAACTAAAATTAGAAAATGATCGCAACCACCCGCCTGTACGTCTCCCGGAGGGAAGAGCGACCTTCTGCACTCGACAGACATGCACTCCAATCCGGGGGACTAACGATCTATAATTAAGATAAGTAATTAATACGCTGCTTAACTCGTGACACCCGTGACTCCCTGGATGGAACATCTATCCTACGCACTCGAACAGACCACGTATTCCAACCCGGGGAGAGAACGGTGAAACGACAAAAGTAAAAGCATATACCTAGCCAAATTAGCTGGCACAAATTCAGCAATAAATTAACAATTACTCAAAACCACCCGCCTGTACATCTCTCGGACGGAAGAGCGACCTTAAGCACTCGACCAAACAAGCACTCCAACCCGGGGATCAACGGCGGGATGGTAGCGAATGATTTAATAACCGCTAGATATGACAATGCTTGAATCGTGACATCTGTGACCCCCTTGGTGGAACATCCACCCTACGCACTCGAACAGACCACGTATTCCAACCCGGGGGGAGAACGATGAAACGACAAAAGTAAAAGCATATACTCAACCAAATTAGCTGGCATAAATTTAGCAATATAAATTAACAATTACTCAAAACTACCCGCCTGTACATCCCTTGGATGGAAGAGCGACCTTAAGCACTCGACCAGGCACTCCAACCTGGGGACCGGCCTCGGTGGCGTCGTGGCAGGCCATCGGTCTACAGGCTGGTAGGTACTGGATTCGGATCCCAGTCGAGGCATGGGATTTTTAATCCAGATACCGACTCCAAACCCTGAGTGAGTGCACCGCAAGGCTCAATGGGTAGGTGTAAACCACTTGCACCGACCAGTGATCCATAACTGGTTCAACAAAGGCCATGGTTTGTGCTATCCTGCCTGTGGGAAGCGCAAATAAAAGATCCCTTGCTGCCAATCGGAAGAGTAGCCCATGTAGTGGCGACAGCGGGTTTCCTCTCAAAATCTGTGTGGTCCGTAACCACATGTCTGACGCCATATAACCGTAAATAAAATGTGTTGAGTGCGTCGTTAAATAAAACACTTCTTTGTTTTTTTCCAACCTGGGGATTAACGGCGGGACGGTAGCGAGTGATTAATAACCACTAGATATTTAATAACCACTAGATATGCCAATGCCATCCAGACCTAACCACGATAACCATATTATTCTACTGTAAATATGTTCATGTTCTGAAGCTCGTGATTGACAACTGGCACACACCACCCGCTAACGACATATTAGTTGTTGGGTTTTTTTGGTGGGGTTTTTGTTGGGGTTTTTTTTTGTTTGTTTGGGGGTTTTTTGTTTTTTTTTTTCTTCTTTTTCTTTCGTTTTTTTTATTTTATTATTATTTTTATTTTTTTTATTTTTTTATTTCTCACTAAAACAGGATCGAAGTCGCGGTAACCCAAATGGCTAATTAACCAGCCAATCAACATCGTTAGATAATCAACCAAGATAGGACACCACTAATTATCGCCTATTTTTCGCAGCACTCTCATTGGTCCAATCCAGCCAATCACGGATCAAGAACCCCACTACACCTAACTGTAAATAAACTGCACGAATTTGTCTTTGCACCCGCACCATGTTGTTTTTTTAAATTTATTATTGATGCATTCCATCCTAGCTAACTAAAGTAAGTCAACTAGGGTTCCAGAAGCAACGACATGCAGGAAAACCGATACCCAACTATCCAGATAGCCTGAAGACAAACCAAGTATGCCTACTAAAATCCTATATTTAGGGGGCGGGAATCAAAATTCTTCAAACTAAGTACCTAGATCGGTGCATATATGTATACAATTGCTACTTGCCACCGTTAGTTTCGTTTTATTGCATTGGTAATAAAGTTAAGTATGCCAAGCACTAGGCTTTTAAACCAATACCTACACTATAAGGGTTTAACCCTTCAAATTAGATAGCTAGGCTAGTTTAACTCCCCCTCCGTCATTGTATTCAATGCTTTACAAGGACGGAGGGGGATAGGTGGTCATGAATGACCGTTGAACTCACTAGAATAGGGACTTAAGACAATAGGTACAACCGTAACACAAAACTAGGATTCACACACAGACTACACGCTCACTGCATCAGTACACAGGGTGCATTGACTAATAATAACAATGCACCCGCCCCCATTTAATGGCCCAGCATGTACTCTAATAAGGAACCGGACAAAAAAATACCGTTCCGAGTACACAATTGCAATGCACCCGGGGAAAGCTGAACAAAAGAATATCGGCCTCCCCCACCCAAACCCTCAATACTTGCTGCTGGTAATAACTTGGTACTTGGTGATGCCTCGACCAGAAGCGGTCAGGCCCTTTATAAGGGCCCTATGCGCAACCTAGGGAGACACCACAGCATCGTAAAGGTCTAAAATTAACGAGCTACTCTCGATTCACTAATATCAAAACCTATATTAGCTCGGCCATTTACCTTTCGACCGACCGTTCAAAATTGCGCCAAATTCCCTCAATCAAAATTGCGCACCCTTTTCTCTTTGGCATTTAACTGCTCCATTCAAATTCCATAGCACCACCACCACCCCCACCCGCCTGCTACCGATTTGATCGGGCTGCTGGTGCTCCCTTGCACCTGCCAGTGCCCACGACAAGCGTGCGCTACAACAGCTTGTTCTGAATGTGCACGTAAAACCCTATGACATGACATTACAGAAAGGATGCAGTGGATTGTCTTTGTCTGAAACTCAAATTTATGACCATATTTTGAAGTTGAGGGAAATGGAAAAAGAGCAGAAGGATATGTAGGCCTGCATAATATTCTCGCTGGGTAAAAATTAAAGAAGGGCGGAAGCCCCCGTCCATCCCCCTAAAAAAGAAACCAGAAGAGAAAAATGAAGCAAAAAAAGGTGGGAAACATGATTACGGTATAGGTTAGCCGAGTACATGGGCTACGAGTAGGCCTATCGTTGGGTAGGCCCAATTGGTCGACTTTGCGAAAAGACATAGGGGAAAGTGCCTAAAACGCCCACTGTGCCCAAGAAGCCCACCGTCATTTTCGCGCACTTTCCTAAACGTATACGTTGTTATTGCGTCATAAATTACGCGTCCACGTGTTCCGAGGATTTGTACAATCCATACTGATAGCCTAAGAAGCCGTAGCAAAAAAGGAGAGACAGAAAGGTAATTTGACACGTTTTCTTACTATTTTTAGACAATTTCAAACTGTGATATTTGACTAATTTTTATGGATAGCATGTAACAGTTTGGGTACACATAATAAGTAATTTATTTTGCGCTTATTTTAGCTGTAAATCAAAGAAACTAAGATTGCATATTTGAGCAATAATCTTGTAAACTAAACACGTCCTTGTGCCCAAAACGCACATCTCTATTGTTCCTAAAACGCACAGTGGGTGTGCGTTTTAGGAACATATTCAAAAGATGTGATATATATTATATTTACATTAACTTCAATTAATATAAAATGCTGAATATTTAACTGAAATTAGTTAACTATATGCCTACATGAGCCAACACGAATTAATACAGGATCAGGTCATGGGTAATTACGGAAGATTTTTTGTCACCTGCATATAATATGTATTTTAATTGTTCAGAGTAGGCTACTGGTATATCGTCTAAATGGCGAACACTAGTAAACATAATATGTATCATTATCATTTTATAATTTTCTAGTGTATTTTGTGAGTTGAGATGTTATAAAATTGTGTAATTTCAGATGGTAAAACCTGGGTATAAAAGAAAGTCAACAAGGTGTGACTATGGCCAACAAGCTTTGGATGGAGCCCTTGCAGCTCTAAAGAGAGGCGATACACTAAGAATGGTATCCAAAACGTTTGGTATATCTCGCAGAACCCTTCGAAGGCACCGCGATAAGAAAGTCCGCAATCCAGGACAACTGAAGTTGGGAGCATTTCGACAAACGCTACCTCCTGACTTTGAGAGTGAACTGGTCAGTCATATTTTGGACATGCAGGTACAATTTTTTGGCATGTCCGGGGAAGACGTAAGACGTCTTGCTTTTCAGCTAGCCAAAGAAAACAAAATACCACACCCGTTTGATGCAGGAAAGGGAATGGCAGGAAGGAAATGGCTCCAGTGTTTTATCAATCGTCACCCCAGCCTGTCCATTCGGAAGCCTGAAGCAACCAGTATGGCACGAGCTATTGGATTTAACCGTCCACAAGTGAACCGATTCTTCCAGCTTCTGGAGTGTCAGCTGAAAAAGGGCTTCAAGCAAGCAAATGTGTGGAACATGGACGAAAGTGGGTTGACCGCGGTTCATGTACCAAGGAAAATACTAGCCAGGTGTGGTGAAAAACAAGTGGGAAAAATCACTTCTGGAGAGAAGGGAAAAACTGTTAGGTTGTATGTGCCATGAGCGCAGAAGGGACATATGCACCACCGATGATGATTTTTCCTAGGAAAAGGATGCTTCCGACACTGATGAGAGGTCCCCCCCCCCCCCCCCCCCTGGAGCTATTGGTGCATGTAGCAGTAATGGATGGATGGACGTGGAACTCTTCGTTCAATGGTTACGTCATTTTGTGGATTTTACTAAAGCTTCTCTGGATAACCAGGTAGCTAGTACTATTCATATTACATACTATTATCCTGTTCAATTATTTAGACCCAAAGTTTTTTGCAAATGTTACGTTTATCTCCTATTCGATATTTGTTTTCTTTGCATTTACATGAAAACAAACCCAAACCCCGACAGGTTTTATATACAAATCATCATATAAAATGCACGAAGTTGACTTAATTCCACTTTTTAAAAATCTCTGTGTGTTCGGAATGCACGTTATTTCTCCTATAAATAACTAAGGTCATTTGCATATCAAAAGATTGGGATCTGAGGCTACGTGAAGGCCATTATAGCTTGTTTCACTAAATCAAGGTTATTATTGTTTTGCAGTGTGTAACAGCATTGTCTAATCTTTCCGTTAAACATAGATGTAAACAAACAGAACATGTAACCCTTTCTTGTAGGTGCATTATATTTAATCAATTTAGCTAATGTATTATGTATTTTTATTTTATTATATCAATTATATATTAGCATACCATACCTAACCTAACACAACTGAGGTGTAGCACAGTAATAAACACAAATCACCTCACACACCGCAGGAATGTGCTTTCCAAATTTATAAATAAATTTAATGCAGGGCCGGACCCAGAAGACCGGGGGGGGGGGGGGAGATAAAATGTCAAAGGCCACCAACATCAAATAATAATACAAATGTTATTTAATTTG
Source organism: Gigantopelta aegis (assembly GCF_016097555.1). Classification (NCBI taxonomy): domain Eukaryota; kingdom Metazoa; phylum Mollusca; class Gastropoda; order Neomphalida; family Peltospiridae; genus Gigantopelta; species Gigantopelta aegis. The sequence goes on from NC_054702.1 coordinate 28,077,580, forward strand.
CCTCTAAATTGGGAACTCATACGTATATATATATATATATATATATATATATATATATATATATATATATATATATATATATATATATATATAGTATTTATGGTGGTGCTAGGGGCTGGGGTTTGGGGGTGGGGTGTTACATTTGTAATGCGAAAAACCAAAGGGCTATTGTTCGGACTCGTATGGGTTCAACCACTTTTTCATCCCGCAGACACAGCCCTGAATGTCCAAAATACGATAGCATTGCTTGGTCAATAACATCATTATTTCGATCTATGACTGCACGTGCTATTGTAGCAATGTGTAAACCACGTAAAATACAAGTTAGGTAGGGTATATAAATTCACTGAAAATGTATTAGTCGACATTCTTGTTATTGTTATTTGAGGAAAAATATGGGTAAATCGAAAAACACTTCAGTTGATGTAAAATCGTGTATTAAGAACGTTTTCAATTATTGTGAAGATGAATATCAGCGCGGTAGACCTAGGTATGCTTCTTATCGAATTGTCGATCGAGTTGCCGCTGCACTTAAAGTTTCGGTTTCAACAGTAAAAAGAACTGTGAAAAATCTAAGCTCTACGAATCCGAGCACAGAAATCACTGTTAAAAAACGCGACCGAAAACTCATCGATTTATTTGATAAAGATGTTATTAGACGACGAGTATACAGATTTTATAGAGAGGGCGAATTACCTACATTACATAAGATTAACGTGGCTTTAAGGGAGGAATGTGGAATCAACATATCCATATCAACTTTACGAAGAACACTCCATGACCTCGATTTTAAATATCAACATATGTCTACAACCGGAAAAGTGATTTTTGAGGACGCCAATATACCAGACAGGAGACTGTCTTATCTTCATGAAATATCCAGTTTACGAGAACAGGGGTATTTAATAGTGTATCAAGATGAGACCTGGGTGAATGTCAACCACACAACATCCCACCACTGGACAGATATCCACCCGGGCACAAGTACAGCCAATCACCTGCCGAAATCAGACGCTGCTGATAGAGTTCCTAAACTCTGTTCGGTGACTGGGAAGGGAAAAAGACTTATTATTTGTCATGCTGGCTGTGATAAATATGGATTGACAGATGGCTGTGAATTGATCTTTGAGGCTAAAAAACACAGACGGAGACTATCATGGTGAGATGAATCATGACAATTTCATCAAATGGTTTGAAGAACAACTTATGCCTTCTCTACCAGAACCTTCTGTTATCGTCATGGATAACGCAAGCTACCACAACAAATTAACTGAGATTACACGATGTCCTGCACTAAACGCTAAAAGGAAGAAATTCAGTCGTGGCTACGAAACAAAAATATACCTTTTGAGAGTAACATGACAAAGCCAGTTCTTTATGAAATTGTGAAAAGTAACAAATGTGCACAGCAATTTGTTACTGATGATATTGCTGAACGCCATGGGCACTTGTGTCTAAGACTGCCGCCAAGACATTCTGAACTCAATCCGATAGAACTGATCTGGAGTCAAGTCAAAGGGCACATAGCTCGTCATAATGATGGTAAAATTACCACAGTGCGGAGAGAACTTGCACATGCATTGAACTCTGTCACACCTACACACTTCTCTGACGCAGTTAAACATGTAATAAAGATCGAAGAAGATTTTAGAAAACAAAATAGTTTTATAAGAAATAAAATACCCCCTGTGATAGTCCCCCTTAACGAAGATAGTGATGAAGAAATGAGTTTGTCGACTGATTAAGTTATTTCTCCATACTCATCAGGAGTATTACTTTAATGTATGCATGAACTCTTTAACACCAAAAACAATTTATTTCCATATCATTCACTATCAAACAACCTAACAACCTATAAACTAATCGACTAGAAATGCATATAGACTACACATACATACGAGAGAAATGTTTATTTAACGACACACTCAACGCATTTGATATACGTTTATGTGGCGTCAGACAAAACGGTTAAGGAGCATTATGACAGTGAGAAAGAAACTCGCTACCGCCACATGGGCCACTGTTTCCGATAAGCAATTTTGATAAGCAATAAGGGACGTTTTTATATGCACCATCCCATAGACAGGATAGCACATACCACAGCCTTTATACATCAGTTGTGGTGCACAGGCTGGAACTAGACACAACCCAATGGGTCCACCATGTGGGATCGATCAGTCGACCTACCATGAGCGAACGCTTTACCTCTGAGCTACGTCCCGCTCCATATACAAAAGAAGCCTTAAGTGGGGTTGGGGTTGTGCAGAGGGTCACACCTCCACCAATCGCATGCATACCATATTCTTCTCTCTCTCTCCCTATAACCATATAACCATAGATTAAAATATGTTGAGTGCGTCGTTACATAAATGACGTCTCTCTCTCTCTCTCTCTCTCTCTCTCTCTCTCTCTCTCTCTCTCTCTCTCTCTCTCTGTATGTATGTCTCTCCCTTCAGCGCGCGCGCTTGTGTATTCCACAATATAATTATAATATTTGATACATATGTTTTTTTCAAACTGAGGTTTTGTCACTTGAATTCCCCATCTGAATCCGCGCCTGCTTCATGTTTACAGATATTTTGTTAAATATAGGTCATACTACGATTTGTGCGGATAGGACGATAGAACCGAACATTAGTTTGAAACGCACTATAGAATGATGCTTTTGATATGCAAATGACCTTAGTTATTTATAGGAGAAATAACGTGCATTCCGAACACACAGAGATTTTTAAAAAGTGGAATTAAGTCAACTTCGTGCATTTTATATGATGATTTGTATATAAAACCTGTCGGGGTTTGGGTTTGTTTTCATGTAAATGCAAAGAAAACAAATATCGAATAGGAGATAAACGTAACATTTGCAAAAAACTTTGGGTCTAAATAATTGAACAGGATAATAGTATGCAAATTACACCTTACTAGTAATTAACACACACACACACACACACATACACACGCACACACAGAGAGAGAGAGAGAGGAGAGAGAGAGAGAGAGAGAGAGAGAGAGAGAGAGAGAGAGAGAGAGAGAGAGAGAGAGATGTATTACATTAATATTGTTACTACTTGTGCCTGGGTATATGTTAATAATGTTTTTTATGCAATATGTTTATTCCTTCACTCTTATTTTTATTAGGTTCTGCTCCTGCTTGATGGACATGTTAGCCACAAATCTCTGCAAGCAATCCAATTTGCAAGAGACAATGGTTTGGTATTGATATGCCTGCCTCCACACACGACCCACCGACTTCAGCCACTGGATCGCAAATTTTTTGGCCCTCTGAAGTCATATTATAATTCAGAATGTGACAAGTGGATGGTTTCAAATGCTGGGAAGCGCATCACCTTTTTTGAAATAGCAGGTATTCAACAATTTGGATATGTCCACATTTATTCAGTATTTAGTCGTTAACGTTAATGAATATAACAAATATTTTTTATAAGAAAATATTACAAGAACCATACCAAGTTCACAGTACCTGTTAGTTTTGTTCATGGTCTATTTTCAGCCATCTTCAATGCAGCCTATACAAGAACTGCTACTATGGATAAGGGTATCAACGGGTTTGCATCATGTGGTATATGGCCATTTAACCCAGATGTATTCAAAGAAGATGATTTTGCACCAGCACAACTGACTGATGAGGAAGAACAGGCAACGGTTAAGGAAGTAAAGGAGCAAGAGAGGGTGGATTTGTACAACCAAACTGCACCAACCCAGACAGATCTAATACAAGAGGCCAATGATTTGTTATTAAATTTAATCTTTGACACTGGTGACCTATCTATACCAGAACTCACCGTAGAAAGCGAGGATCGGGCTGTTTTCAGTCTGGAACAGACTGTTGAGGACCAGGTTCCGACCGATAGTGGTGGGAATGTGAATGTTGTAGTTGGTGTAAGGGGCTCTGAGTATAATGCCGGGGTTGTGGAACAGATTGTAGTGGGGCAGGAGATAGCCATGGAAGATATACCACTCCAAAATTCACAGTATATCAAGCAGCAAATTCTGGCACTTTCCCCAATTCCCAAGGCCGAACTACGCACTAGGAATAGACAAGCTCAGACAGCTGAGGTTTTAACTTCTTCCCCGTACAAAAATGCATTAACTGATAAAGCTGCATTGACAGAAACGGGCAGAGGGGGGGGGGGGGGGGTCCGTTAGAGGTAGACAGACAACAAGTGGGATTGAGTCTGCAAGGGTTATGGTGGGAAACAAAGTATAACAACTGGGCAGAGAAAGAGAACCATTAAATAGAAAACTAGTCACCAGGGGTGGGTTTTCTGCTCGTACAAGACGAGTGAGAACACGTGGTGGAACAAAGGTACGTAACGGGGTTGAACATGGTAATGAATCAGCGAATGCATATTTCTGTATTTACTTTCACGAGAAATACAGTCATCCACCGACAGAAGATTGGCTTCAGTGCCAGTCATGTGCAGAATGGTTCCATGAAGCATGTGGCAATGGGTTTACTGTTTGTGACTTGTGTAGCTAAATCTGAGGCAAACATTTGTAAACGACTGACCAGGGAGAGTTAAATGTTAATGTTTTGTATTCTCACATAAATTTACAATTAAAACATTCATTTTGGAAGAGTCCAGTCTTGTTTTAGACATCAGAGCCTAGAGTGGGCCTTTTGTGACCATTGAGGTAATACAAAATATGATGGGGTGCGTTTTGTGAACAGAGGGGTGCCTCTTGAGAACAGTGTTCACAAAAGGCCCACTTTGCCCCTAAAACTATTTTTGTGTCATTATTTTTAAAAATAAACAAATTTACACGAATTATTCCCAGCATTCACAAATAATTATCAATTAAATCAGATATCATAATTTATGTGGTAATAAACCTAAACGTTTGGGATGTACAAAGCATCAAAGTTAAGGGGGTGCGTTTTAGGCACTTTCCCCTACCCCTTGTTTTAATATTATTTTAATAAAGATTTCAAGATTTTGACGCCGTCTACTTTGATTTTGAAAACGTGACGTTATTAATGCTTATTTTTACAAGATGTAATTAAGATAGAGCCCAAATACCTGAGATTTAGTTTTGTAAGGTTATTACCTGTTATTTACCAAACAATAAGACAAACTTTTTTTTTGCTAAGTTGTAGGTTTTCCCATGTGATGGCTTATATGTCAAAATTATCAAATGTTTGACATCCAATAGCCGAGGATTAATATACCAATGTGTCTTAGTGGTGTCGTTAAACAAAACAAATTTTAACTCGACATCATAATATGATGTATCCCGGTATGTAGATCTGTCCTCAAGTACGTTCTAATAAACTGGTTTCGAACCAATTGCTATAAACTTCATTACTGTTGAGATGCACTGTTTACAAAAAAAATGGCGGAAATGATATGAATGAAGACATCCCAGACGTTTCTTGTTTTGTTAATTCAGAGGAATTGATTGATGCCCAATGTAATATAAAACTAACTCATTGACAAGTTTTCCATATTATTTAATTGAGCGTTATCTGTGATGTAAGTAATAGTAAAATCCTAGTAAACTAATAAGTTACATTCGTCACTTTGCAGTCTTCGGGATGACATGTTTGAACTTGCCTAAGAATGAATTGATCTGCATTATGAACATGTTCTTCTCATAGGTTACTAAAAACTACAGTACTGATTGGTAACCTCGTGTACAAACTGATATGCTATTGGTGTATTTTCAAGATTAATAATAAGTTTTCTATATTGAACTTAAGTTGTATTCTCAATTTTGTAAGTTGGTAACAGGTTGTTTCACCCTTATTACTAATTCGCCCGAATAGTTTCGACCAGGGTCGATGTGCTCTGTCAACCGAGTCATTTCGCTGTAATTTTAATTTAAAATAATAAAATGTTATAATTTAGTTTATTGCCTTTAATTTTAATTTTTATATTAAGGTGAGGACAGTCACTTTTTGCACCCATGTTTTGGCTTCGTACACAATAAATATAGCCAGGGCTTCTAGATTATGGTAGTCCCACTCCCATGGCTAGTGATATTCAATGTTGGGCAAGATAATAACTACTATTACCATGCCCAACGGCTAGTGAATTTCTTTTGGTCAAATGTTCCAGTTACGTCTGTTTTGTAAATATGAATATCCTGCCCCCCACTCCACCCCAATGTTAGTGTTTTTAAGCTCTATCTCCCTCTTTAGGTAACACATCTTATTATTACTATTATTTAGTAAAATTGTATTAACTTAAAGTAAAGTAGGGCTAGTGAATTTTTAATCATGGCTAGTAAATGTTTTAAATTACTGATCTCATGGCTAGTGGATTTTATAACAATTCTAGAAGGTAGAAGCCCTGATATAGCATATCTTACCGTAATTTCACTTGAAATTCATATTGCGTAAAAGGTACACTGTTTTTTAATCGCAAGATTTTTTTCAAACACACTGGTGCATTAGTAAATTACTAGTGTTCAAAAAAAAATTTCAATAGCAATTTTGCATTGGAATTTTTCCAGAATTCTTAAAACGGAAACGTCATGTACCCAGTTTATGGATATTATAAGGAGATCCAAAGTGATGTCAATGGAATACTGACGTCATTCAAATTCAAAATTAGCTATATTATTACAATGCTTACCACATTAAAATAAAAACTGGTCTACTAACCTTGACCCCTGTCAAATTTCTACAACAAGCAGACAATGCTGTTTATAGATCGGTAAGTTTTAATTTTTTATAGCCCTGGATAAATTATTAATTGTAAGTTTTAAAAGATGAAAGAAATAAAAAGTACCTTTTGCTAAATATATCATATCAAAACATTACTGTTGGATATGTTTTATTTATTGTATATGAAGCCAAAGCAAGATTCCGAAAAGTCACTGTCATCGACCTTAGGTTGAAACATCTGCTGGAAATAAAACAATTCCTTAGGACTACATGTTTAGTGTTTTGTTTTGTTTTTGAAAACAATATTTATTCCATCTTTTTATAGTAGTAGGTATCATTTACGAAATACATATACAATATACTCACAAAATACATGTGTAAAACAGGTGAAAATATGTAATTAATAATTTAATTTAAAGTGCTGTTCCAGATGTATGATGTATTGAGCTATATCAATCAACATATTTAATATGATTAGAAAATTAAAAAAAATTATATACCGGTATATTTTCCATTTAAAAATATTCCCCTGAAAAACAGAATCAGCTGAATTCGTTTCGGGAATTTCCGTAAGATTTGATCCGTGACGTCACGAAGGGAACTCCTTTTGATAGTCGGCGCCATTGTTCATTGCTTCTTTTGTGTTTATTATGGTTAAACAGCGTGTTGTTGGCAGCTGTAGCAATACAAAAGCCGATAAATTTAGTCTTCACGCATCTCCTAGTAATGTTGCTGTGAGAAAGCTGTGTGTGATTTTGATTAAAACAACGTGGAAAGACTGGACAGGAAGAAAATGCCAGAGACCGTTGCGACAGTAGACACTTTAGTTTCGATTCGTCCAAACTGGCTTGTCGGCTTAAGCGAGATATGGGAATATCATATCTTATGGCTTTTAAAAAGATGCCGTACCAACAATTTTTCTGCGACACAAAACAAATGACAACAAGCCGACGCCATCCACACCGAAACAACCTTGGGGTGCATCTCATCAATGTTCCAAACTGCGTTATGCTTCCAACTCTGGTCAGTTTGTTTTCTCATGCACGGTTCGTGCAATCATCAAGATCCGATTTGTTGTTGTTTGCATCTCGGTTCATTTATGAGGTTTTTCTTTACAGTTCGAGAACATTTTCATTAACAATAAAATTCAGACAAGTAAGTATCTATAGCCTAGTCCGTCCCATCCTACAAATGGTGTTTTTTTTTTTTTAGTAAATAAAAGAAAAAAAAGAAGCTATTTTTGTATGCATCTTAGATAACAATCGGGTCAGAAGTAAACGACTTGTAAATTCCATAGTATGAAACAAGGCGTTCCCTGTGAGACAGACTATAAATACATTAAATTAATTTTACTATACCTTCCCACAGAGAACACCTTTTTTTCATACTATGGAATGTACTATAAGTTATTTATTTCTGAGCCGACTGTTTTCACAACTGTACACAAAAATAGTATTGTTTTGTTATTTCCAAAACACTTTTACTTCTTCATTTTTTTACGTCAAACTAAACTGAAAGAGTTATTTATCGTCTTTTCTACTACATCACAAGTATTAGAACATATAGTGTAGCAAAATAATTCGCACGAAAAGCTAAAGAACAAAACAAGAATAAAAGTTGTAAATTAGTGGTAAGCTGTCCCTACGACCATTTTCATCATCATCTGTCAGGCCGGTGGTTCGTTGGAAGATGTTCCAGGTTCAAACTGATAAGGCATTATTTGTTGTGTTGCACAAATATTAGTCCAGTCGTCATTACTACACTTTTATCATCGAAAGCAGAATCGCATGATAATTGAGCTTGGCAAGCACATTCCCTTCATGGCGTCACAGCTATTTACAGGCAAATGTTTTTACTGAGAATTTAACCGGTCGTTTCCGGCAGTGTTCTACGGGAGTGATGTTTTAATACTTTTATGGTGCATTTTCGTAATTATTGATTTACATATCGGAGTAAAATATTATTGCAATGAATTAAGAAAGCATTTAATTGTGGAATTTGGAATTTTAGTGTAAGGTTTGGAAAAGCACTTTAAGAACAGTCACACTGCATATTACTGATCTGACTATGTATGTACGTACAGCGATTTCAACCGGCTTCAACTGACAGAGGTTAAAATGTCGATTTTGCTCAGACAAATTACCAAATATTTGGTAATTGATAATGAACAAACAGAAGAAGAAATAAAGACTTCAAAACTGTAATAATTATATTTATTTTGGAGTAGGGGGCCAAACGACTCCGTACGAAAGACATTGAGGGCGAACCAACCTTGGGTAAGGGCCATTCCATGGTATTTGGTCCACAGGTGTGGAAATTTCTAAATGATCTGTTAAACTAAGTTTTTATTAGCTTAAAGTTAATACCCTTAAGCACATGCAAATATACTTGGTGTACAAATACAGTAAATATTGTGTCAAAGAATTGTTCAAATACAATGTGCTGCTAAAATCTTCAGTTTATTTCTTGGCAGATACAGGTATCCAAACATGTATTGTAATGTATAGGTAAGACAAAAATCACCAGACTTAGCAACATCAGGATAAACAATGTTGTTGACAGTATGGTCACTGGTTATAAAAGTATATTATATGAATATTGTATGAGAACCTTTTTTTTGCACAATGACAGTTCAATTAATTAGGATTTTATGCACTTATTTTGATGATAAAAACACTTAAAACAAGTAAATATCATTAATTTCATAAATTAACAGTGTTTCATTAGTAGTATTTGATATACATGTCATTTATTAGTTGTATAAGTGAACTGGACAAAAAGTCACATCCTGGCTCGTACTGAAATTTAAAAAAGTAAATGTTACATCATAAAGAATATTTTTTTTCATAAATTGCTGTACAGCATTTAGAAATAGACTGGACATTGTGTTAAACAGTGTATTACAATAAGGAAACATTCTATCAGGAGAGCAGAGTTCTGGAATTTACTGCAGTGTTAAAAAAGTGATGTCCATTTTCATCACGTCCTGGCACATTTTACTTTTCACTTTATAAGTAATTTTTTTTTTTACAAAAACAAACTTAGGCCTAACATGCTTATACTACTATATGTAATGAGTCTAATAATGATAAAACTGCATTTCCATTTAAAAAGGATTTTTAGTGAAGGAGATCATAACGAGTCCGAATGTCATGTCCTGTCTTAAATCATTACCATGGAATGGCCCGTAAATGGGACTACGGGCAATACAGCTTGGGGTTCGAAATTGTTTTAGGGCAAAACGACCCGGAATCATTGATGTTCCAAACTGATTTTGACTAACAACCAAAACACAAATACAATACTTATTGAAATATTATTCTACATTTTTCAGTTATGGTACTTGAAATAAAATATATTCCAATCAGCTAACTTGAAAAGAATCAACAACAATAAGACCAATCCATTTTAGTAAACAAAAGAGTACCACCATCCAGTAAACAGGAAAGCGTGTTAGTTTCTAACTACATCTGCTTTTGGGAAAAATAACCTTTTCCAGGGCATAAAATTTGGCACGAACGATTTTGTCATACATCTGTCGGTTATACAAAACCAATATCAACATAAACAATGGATCGTTCGTGCAAAAGCTGTAATCGTTCATCATAAAATGTATTTTTAAAATATCAGTTTTTGGAAGAAAATAAGCCTACATGGCCAGTGTGAGAGAGATATAACGTAACCGTTTGAAATCGGCATCGCAATCGATACAAAGTCTGCTCCGTGGTAATACAGGTTTTTTTTTTTTTTAATCGGAGCTGTGTTTAGAAGTCTCGAAAATATTAGTATTATAGTTGCATATTCCCTTTTGAGCATTTCGCTACATGCACAAAATCATATTATGCTGTTCGGAAATTAAAGGGACTGTCCTGAGTTTCAGCCAAAGCAAGAGTCCCGTCTCTCCCCTTCCCCAACAAAATAAACATACTTTTTTTCCCTCATTCAATGTGTCCAGCTATTTCCTTCACGACCACCGTCAACTTTCGTTTTAAAATGCTTCCTGCATTAGCACACCATCAACATATTTACAATTTACGAAAGTTTGCTGAAATTCTCAGTCCTGACATCACGATATTCGGTGTTTGAAGTATGTCACAGAACCTTTATGGGTAGTTTCTTACAATATTATATTATATACTGTTACCGTTAGATTGATTTAGTGTAAAGGCCATTTTGCCTGTCACAAGAGTATGTACCTTGTATTACAAACATGCACCATGGTGTGCAAGATCTCGTGCCACCGTCGCAGGAAAATCGTGTTCTCATTACTATGAATAGCATTTTACAGAATTTCTAATTTCACAAGAGTATGTACCTTGTATTACAAACATGCACCATGGTGTGCAAGATCTCGTGCCACCGTCGCAGGAAAATCGTGTTCTCATTACTATGAATAGCATTTTACAGAATTTCTAATTTCCAATGAATCCAAACTGATGTTAATAAATGTTTATTAAATTATATTGAGGTTTTAAAATGTTTGACAAATATCATCTACTGATCAGTATTATACTTGTTCAAGCCTACATTAAAATTGGTTAAATATTAACAAAAATTCTTCCCCAAAAGAGGTCGAAAAAGATTTTGACACAGATCGATTTTCATGGATTGGTCGGGTTAGGACAAACAAACCTAATTTTTATTTTCGCCTGGTAGCTTTTAAGTTAGTCCCAGCACATAAAAACTGTATTTTTGTATTTATGATCGAAGAAAAGCTAAGAAAATCGATCATCTTAGATTCTAGTTAGAATATTGTTGCCCATTAACCTTTTCATTTGTATCCGAACTATTGAAGAAAATCGTTCGTGTAAACACTAAAACCACACGAACGACATATTGGTTGTCTGAAAAATTCAAATTTTATGCCCTGCTTTTCATGCTTTTCATAATTTTTAAAGTGATTACTTGAAGAAAAAAAAAAGTTTTTTAAATATGCACAATAGACAAATTCTTTTATTAATATTTTTTAAAAGCAAAAATTCAGTTTGTAAAGAGCATTCAGTTCACCTCTTTTTTTCCCCCAAATGATCACTAACAACACATGATGTCAATACAGATACCAGTGAGAAGTTTGTAAGATAACTTATTCTTAAATAAACAATTTATACAGTTAAAATTATTTATGGTTGTTTTGATTGGGCTGTCTACTTAACTATACTATAGCATTTGCATCAATAGAGGCACAAAAATGCTGCATACTTTTTGCAAATCGAATATAATATTAGTAATTAAAAAAACACAACGGTGGGGATGAAAATCATATGAAAGAAAAAAATTACTTAGTCAAATTAGGGGTTTGTAAAGTTTTATATTTAGATCTAGTCTGAACTTTATTGTTAATGAAAATGTTCCCGAACTGTGAAGAAAGACCTTACAAGCAGATGACAACACAACAACTGATTAGACTTTGAAGCATAACACATTTGGGGACGTTGATGATACTATTCTTAATCTAATATTTAGTATTATACTGTGAAGTTTCCTATTTTGCTGTTGTGACTGGAGGGGAGGTTAATCAAGGCAGCAGCAATCAAAGAGTTAACCAGTTTTGAATATTGCATTATCTTAACTGACCTGAGCTTGCTGTCATTTAAAGATGTAACTTCTGACTAATACAAATATTTTAACAACTAAAAGTGCACCAGCACTGGGTACGTGTATACATGTATATATGAGTTCTTGTTTAGAATGTCAGTGTCTCTATATTCAATATGTTTCAGGTTGTCCTAATGTTTGTAAGTTGCCAAAACTGCATTTGGCCACCCAATAATTTTGATGTATGAATAAATATATAATAGGAAAATAAAATTTTAATATAGTACAAACACTATGACAATCAGAAACACATTTAATAATCAGCCACTGATTTTTATGCAGAAAAATGTATTTAATATGCAACTGTACTGTAGTCATTAAAAAGTCTCTATTAGTCAAAGGGGCGGAACATAGCCCAGTGGTAAAGCCCTCACTTGATGCACGGTCGGTTTGGGATTGATCCCTGTCTGTGGGCCCATTTGGGCTATTTCTCGCTCCAGCCAGTGCACCACGACTGGTACATCAAAGGCTGTGGTATGTTCTATCCTGTTTATGGGATGGTGCATATAAAAGATCCCTTGTTGCTAATTGAAAAGAGTAGCCCATGAAGTTGCGACAGCGGGTTTCCTCCCTCAACATCTGTGTGGTCCTTTACCATATGTCCGACGCCATATAACCGTGGATAAAATGTGTTGAGTGTGTCATTAAATAAAACATTTCCTTCCTTCCTGTTAGTCGACAACATCTAAACAATGGCAACAAACTCAAGACAGTCCCTGTAAAATCCTTTACAATTACAGATTAAACACCTGAAATGGAATCTATTGATTTTACTGAAGCTGAGATACAAGAGGAATTAGCACGACTTGGATATCAGAATGTACCTGAAGAAAAACTCAGAGACTTTAAAAGAGGTAATTAAGTGAATGAATAGATTTTATTTATGTATTTGGTTATTTACATACATAATTCAAAAAGTATATTTGTGCAATATGAATTTTCTTTAAGTTTGAGTAAAAATAGGATCATACCACTGGAAAGAAACTTCAAAATATATTCTTTTTATTAATGGTTATAACCTTACTGTACATTGTGCAGAGATATCCCTTGAAACTGGACTCTCAGTAAACCAGAATTCCTTTTTAAATACAACTACAGAACTGAACCTCTTTAGACCAGGCCTGGTCGGAGCTTCTAAAACTTACAAAATCCACTAGCCATTGGATCAGTGATTTAAAAAATTCACTAGCCATGATAAACAATTCACTAGCCCTACTTTAATTTAATACATTGTTACTAAATAATAGTAATAATCAGATATGTCACCTAAAGAGGGAGATAGAGCCTAAAAACACTAACATTGGGGGGTTGGGATGGGGGCAGAATATTCATATTTACAAAATAGACTTAACTGCAGCATTTGACCAAAAACAATTCACTAGCTGTTGGGCATGGCAATAGTAGTTATTTACTACCCCAACATTGAATATCACTAGCCATGGGAGTGGGGCTACCATAATCTAGAAGCCCTGCCTGGTACTTTTAAAACTTTCAGAGTCTAGACTCGAGACTAATAGAGTCTGAGACACTAATGTCATGACAATGCCATACAAATTGTATGTGTGTGATGTTATTAGAGATTGAGTCTGGACTCTAAATGTTTTTATAAACATGGGCCCAGTTACCTCTTAAAACCAGACTTTTTACTTGGCCCCATGGGTATTCAGTTTTAAGAGGTTTCACTATATTTAAGAGTTTCATCACATTTTCATTTTAACATTATAGATCTGCACAGACTTATAGAACAAGAAAAAAGCAAAGATTCATCGCTGAACACATGTCCTTCCTCTAGTGAACGTAGTCAAAGAACTGAATTATCAGGAGGTATTGGATTTTATTTTGTCTAATTATAAATTTATTGGTCTTGTCACTGTTCCCATTACATTGTGTATGTGAACCTGAAGTTTTTAAAAGAAATTTGCTGTCAGTTTTGCCATTTCACCCATGGTAGTTTTTTAAAAAAGGCAGTGGGTGACAAATTCTTATGTTCGAGCCCTGCTTTTGTGTCATGTTGTTTTTTAAGCCATAGCACGTGCCATAAATTCTTAGCTTAACATTCCTTTTTCTCTTTGTTATTTTTTATATTTAATTCTGTCTTATCTTTTTAAATCAAAATTCATACTGAGGTGCTCTTTATTGTATTCCTTACTTGAGGATTTGGCATAGCTTTTTCCCCCATAAATTTATATGAATCAAAATAATAACAATAAAAAATAAAATAAATTCTAACTACTTCACTGCTAAAATGAGGGTCAGTTTAGTGACTAGCCTAGTAGTAGATCCGGGTATAGCTAACAGATGGTGTTTAGACGTTTTATTATTTTAAACCAGGTTTCAGAGATCCTGTTTTAAGAGAGAGGGTCCGTGCAGACGAGCGACATACTGAACTGGAGGAGCGATATAATGGCTATGTAAGTATCACATGCTGACTTCTCATTTTCATGTTACCGTATAAAAAAAAAGCCTTCTCAACTGGTTTGTGAAATCCCTGAGTGAACAGTGAATACACAAATTTTTGTTTGACATACAGTAGCCGATGATTAATAAATCATTGTGCTCTAGTGGTGTAGTTAAACAAAACAAACTTTACTTTACTTTACTATGTAAAGAAATTTTCTAGGGTTTTCTAGAATATTTTCTGATTTCAATTTTCTATTGTAAGAAGTTTAGTTTAGTATGCGGATTTTAATTTAATTAATTTTTTTTTTTATGTTTTGGAAGGTCTCTGAAAGAATAATTTTGCATAACCATTTTTTTTTCCGCACATTAAATTTATGAAATTAGGCCAAACAAAATACATTTCTGGTCTCTGGTCCATGTCAGTTTTTGCCTGGCTTTTCTTACTAGGACATTTGGAACCAAAATGGTTTATATACTGCTGGCTTGGACCATTAGCTTTCTTTAAATTCTCTCTAAAACAGGTCCTGTTGTCCTGAATAAGTAGCATTGCTTGTTTTAAAAATATTTGTGGGCAAAGTCGAAGTAATAAACATTTTCTTGGCTATATGGAAAAATGTAAAGGAAAATATTTAAGGTGCCAAAGCAAATGAGGGGGCGGCGTGGCTATGGAGGATGGACCAAGGCAGAGGAGGAGGAGAACGTAAAAAAAAACCTAAATAATATTTAGTGTGCAATCTATGACACTCCCACCCCCCCAACCCCCGCATCGACACATTAATTCTGGAACTTAGGTCTGACCAAAGACTGACTTTTTTTTAAGGGGGACCTTACATGAACATAATGTGTTATGAAAAAAGTAGATGGTTTACTACATTTTCAATTCTCAGAAGCCTGTTTTGCACACATGCATGCTCTACAACAAACATGAATAATGGTATACTGTTTGTTATAGCTTCTCCTATGAGAAACTAATCTCACTTTTGACTGATCATTGCCAAACAGTTACATTAATCACTTGACTTCACAGATAACCCTACAGTTGAAAAAAGTCACAAAATCTGTATAAGTGGTTTGATGTTTCTGTGGAAACGTGCTGAGCTAAGCCAATGAATTCAGGTTTTCTGATATATACACCACATCTATTATTCATCCAACTAGTATTTCTCAGCTCTTGGTTCTTGCACTAAAAGCTTTTGCATATGCTCTTTATTTTGAGACATGGTAATGTGATACACTGTTTAATGTTTAATAGGACAAATACGGGAAGGAAAATCGTTTGACTGCTAGACAAGAGCCTGATCTTGCCAGGATGTCTCTGCCTAAAGGACTTGTCTACACTGGTGGGCAATACTCACTGTATGACGGAGTGGATCCCAGACAACCTAGCCATGAATTACAAGATGACATTTCCGAATGTGGATCAGAAAGAAGAATGGTGAAAAGGAAAGTGTTAAGGTGAAGACAAATAGTTTCTCTGTAGTTTGCCGTTCTGTGTATTGCTCAAAATAAATGCTGGTTTCTTTTTTTTTTAAATTAAATATTATTACTATACATGTACATGTCATTAATTAATACAATATGCTACCTTCAAATATCCTTAAAAATTGTCATCATATGTGTGTATCATAATGTAATTTTGTTATTTTCCCCATTTTTATATCTAGTTATAATACAGTTTTATTTATGCCTCTAGACTAAGAGGACATGTTCTCTTCAAGTTTCAACTCTATCCCCTTACCCTACTATATACACATTCATCATAGTGACAGCAGTAATTTGATGATGCATGATACTTCTGGACATAATAGCCATTAACAAAGATATTTTAATTTTAGTTAAAATATGTGTACATACATGTTAACATAATAACCATGTTGAGAATAAGTCTGTGGTGAAATTATTATAGTGATTAGTATATACTGACATACAGTTTTATGTTTAAATTCTTGAAATAAAAGTAATTGTATTATTAACACAGTGTTACTAAGGGTTGTGTTTTCCCCAGCTTGTTTTAGTATGGCACGGTACCATGCTTCAATAGTCTGGTGTCATCTTGCCTTAATCATCGTCATGCTGCCCTGAGATTAAACAAGCCTTTTTCAACAAATAACTGAGATTACCTTTATACAACACAGAAAATGTATTATTAATTAATAAAATATGCCTCTCATATATTTTGTCATTCATTTATTAAAGCCAGCACATTAATTACATTTATTTTTATCTCAATTAATATTTATCTTTAATGAGAAAAAAAGTCCACTGAAAAATTCAAAATGCCCCCAAAGTGTTTAGCCTACTATGCCTTGTCAGATTTCTAGGGAAAATACTAAGTACTACAGATATTACACATGGTCAAATTACATAATATGCATCTGCAGGTAATAACACATTTGGTTGAGGTTTATGATGTCCATTAATTGTTCTCCTGTGTTTGCGTCGTCGTCCACCCACCACCTCTCCTGTCTTAAGTGTAGCTCTTTCTCCTTTGAGGTTCATCATCTACTGAAAGCACCTCATTTCATTGGGTTTATTCTTTTATCCCTGTTCCTGTCCCAGTCCTTCTTTCTGTTCAACTATGATATTCATATAGCAGTTGTTTTATCTTTTCAGGAAAACAGACAAAGGTTCCAAATTTGTGGATGAGTCAATGACTGAAAGTGAAGCAGGTATTCTATTAAGAGATCCATTTAATATTTACTGGGCATAAAACAGTTAAATCCTAATGAAACTCCAGGTACTTATCTGTTGTTGTAATAATCTGAACACAACTTGACAATTAAATAACAACTTATTGTTTAACTAATAAATCCATTCATGTGTTTCAACAGTTTGTGTGTCTAGTGTGTAACTTTCAGTGGTTAATGCAATATATATCAATAATTGTTTTGTTTTTTAGCTTAATGGTATAATATTAAAATACCACTTAAGATTTAAAAGCAAACTACATTTGAATCACGTTGGCTCGAACCTCGAAAAGTGTTTTTCCCATTGGGTACTTTGACCTAACCATTCGGTCAATATCGTGTAACACGGGACTTCGCTTTGGTTCCAGCGTTACGGTGTATTAGGCCCATCCTAGTTCGACCCAACATGATTCTACTATATTTATGTTTTATTGAATTATTTATTGAATTATTATTATTATATAATATTTATTTGTTTTGTAGGGAGCATTGCTGATGCTAATGAATGCCTTCAGAGACTTGGTTTAGGAGACGCTAGTGACCTAGATTTATTGAGGCGTCCCAAGTCATCTAAAGATTACGTGAGCATAACAACCTTCATACATGCCCATAATAGAGTGAAGGGTGGGGAAAACAAATCTCAGAACATGAGGAATTCTACTGCATAACCTAGGGTGATCATTATCTTTTTAAGTAGGAAGCTACTGCAGAAAAAATAAGCAGATAGGGTGTGGAATTATAAGCATGAACAGTGGGTGGTGTTGGCAGCAGCAATAGCCATTGACTGATGAACATTGAACACCAAAGAGTGGGAAGCCTCATATGTCATCCAACACTCTTTCCAGGGGTGGGATGTAGCCCAGTGGTAAAGTGCTCACCTGATGTGCGGACGGTCTATGATTGATCTCTGTTGATGGACCCATTGGACTATTTCTCGTTCCAGCCAGTGCTCCACATCTGGTGTAACAAAGGTGGTGATATATCAGAGGGATGATGCATATAGCATATAAAAGATACCTTACTGCTAATCGGAAAGAGTAACCCATTGCCGGGCGGCAGCGGGTTTTAACTCTCATTATCTGTGTGGTCATTAAATAAAACATTCCTTCCTTCACTGTTCAGACACATCTGCTTATCCTGAAATCGTGAATGTGGTGTGATGATCTCACTGTAACTTGTCAGATCTTTATGTTTGTTTTCTTTTGTCAACAGGCGCCTTACAGACTGTCACCTAATGATCCCCGGCCGTCTTCAGGTTTGTAGTTGGTGTTAGTGGACAAAACTCCTCTCTTTTGTGATGGTCAGAAAAGTGGAAATTTATATTTTCATTTTCTCTAAATGTTTTTTGTTTATCAGCAATTGTGCCCAGGGCATAACATTTTCATTTTTCAGACAGCCAATATGTCATTCATGTTGTTTTAGTGTTTACACGAACAATTTTCTTCAGTAGTTAGATACAAATGAAAAGGTTAATGGGCAACAATATTATAACAAGAATCTAAGATGATCGATTTTCGTAGCTTTTCTCCTATCATAAATATGAAAATATACTTTTTTTGTGTGCTAGGACTAACTTAAAAGCTACAAGGCAAAAATAAAAACAAGGTTTTTTTTTGTCCTAACCCGACCGACCCACAAAAATCGACCTGTGTCGAAATATTTTGACCTCTTTTGGGAAAAATTTAAAAAACTATATTTGTAACCAATTTCAATTTAGGCTTAAACAAGTATAATATTGATCTGTAGATGATATTTGTCATACATTTTAAAACCTTGATGTAATTTAACCAAAATTTATTAACGTCAGTTTCAATTCATTGGAAATTAGAAATTCTATCAAATGTTATTCATAGTAACGAGAACACGATTTTCCTGCGACGGTGGCACAAGATCTCGGGCACCGTGGTGCATGTTTGTAATGCATGGTACATGTTCTTGTGACAGGCAAATGGGTTTTAAACTAATTCAATTTAACGGTACTTGCACAGGTATCTTTGCATGAGACTATGTATTGGTATGCTTTGACAGTCACAAAGTTAATATTAGCAGTCCGACACTAGGTACAGTCGCTAGAACGCCATCACATTTGCTATTAAAACACTGGATTCAGTCCAAAAGAAACTATACAAGTATCACACTCCATGAGAGGGAGGGGCAGTGGGTGGAACTCTTACTATGGCTGAACTCGGGACAGTCCCTTTAATTTCCAAATAGCATATGATTTTGTGCATGTATTAAAATTATCAAATGGAACGTGCAGCTATGTTACTTAACTTTTTCGAGACTTCTAAAGACAGCACTGACTTTGTATCGACTGCGATGCTGATTTCAAACGGATACATTGTATCTTTCTCACACGGGCAATGTAGGCTTATTTTCTTCCAAAAACAGAGCTAAATTTTTAAAAAAGATTTTCTGACTAAACGATTACAGTTTTTGCACAAACGATCCATCGTTTATGTTGATGTTGGTTTTCATTTTTATAATCGACAGACGAACAACAAAATCATTTGTGCTAAATGTTCTGCCCTGGTGCCAAGACATCAGTTATGTGGACTGTTTAAAAAAAAAAAAAAATTTCAGAAGTAAATTTCTACGGATTTTTCCAGAGCTTGAAATTATGAAATATTTCCATTAACCTAAGGATTGAATATCTTTAAAATGTTACTAGTCTCATGAAAAATCACTAGTGGCCACATTCAGCATTTGTGGTGAATCTTGCCAAAACAACTACATAATAATCACTTATCTGGCTTGGGGAACTAACGTCATTTTAATTGTACTCGTTCCCAGCAATTTCTGCTCAAATAGAGAAAACATGCTAGTCTTAGTTTCTACCTCTGTTTTTTTTTATTGTATATCTTGGTGTGCTATAAAATTTTCAGATACGTAGCAGAAAACATTAAGAAACATAATTATTACAGAAGACCGATAAATAACTTTTGTGTATTTTTAGTTATACTGAGACCAGCTGAACATCCTCATATCAGGAACCTGAGGAAATGTGACCCGGTGGCCCGGTTCCAGCAGTTCCAGCAAGTGTGGCAGACCCACAAGACACCTGGTGAAAAGGATCACAAGGATCTGAGGTGGAACATCCGAGCACAGATGCTAACTCAAGACACGTTTGAAAAGGTAGCAAGACTTTGTTTCCAATTTGTGACACTGGTAAAGCAGCCTCAACAGATTACATGTGTCTGCATTAGGACCTCCACGAGTCCAAAATGTTGGACTTGAGTTTTCGAGAGTTAAACTCGACCTGGACCTGAGTACCTGCCACCTACACTAGATGATAATGAAACTAAGGAATAAAGTAAACTAGCATTATGCATCTTAATTCCAGTCTGAACATGGATACCAAATCATGCCATTGTATTGCATTCCACACATTCGACGTTTGTTTCCCCATGTCTCATAGCCCTATAATGTAGCATGTGGAAAATGACGTAAAAATAGAATTAAATGATACTGCTCTTCCTTGCATCGGTACTCGAGTCCTGTCAACGGACTTGAGTCTTGCAAGACTCGGCCCATAGCCCTATAATGTAGCATGTGGAAAATGACGTAAAAATATAATTAAATGATACTGCTCTTCCTTGCATCGGTACTCGAGTCCTGTCAACGGACTTGAGTCTTGCAAGACTCGGCCCATAGCCCTATAATGTAGAATGTGGAAAATGACGTAAAAATAGAATTAAATGATACTGCTCTTCCTTGCATCGGTACTCGAGTCCTGTCAACGGACTTGAGTCTTGCAAGACTCCGCCCATACCCTAATCTGCATGTATCTTTTTTTTTGCAAATGAAAGTTAGATTGTGTATGACAGGCTTACCAATTATAGAAATCCTGGTGAAAACAAATTGAGTGGAGTGATTGATTTCTTAGTGTAGATTATGGGGAGCCATTTAAGATACTGCCATATTGAGCATTGATATTTAATGTTTGTAGTACTTTTATTTCTTTTTAAAATTCATATGCAAAGGAGAGCAGAAATTTAATCTCCTTGAACTAGTTTGAACAGGTGTGTGATGTGGACAGTGTTCGAAATAAGCACTTGTCCGTTTGTCCAGACAAGTGAAAATCTGCTTGGACAAGCAAAATATACCTCAATGGTTATTCACTGGACAAGTAAAACGTTTCAATGCTGTTTCATTTTGAGAAAATGTATGGTCCTTGTACTTGAATAAAACAAAAATGTTAGTGGACAAGTAGATTTCTAGATGTACTTGTCCGGTGGACTGGTAAAAAATGTTGTTTATTTTTATCGCTGGTGGAGACAGAGTGATAGACAGGTATGCAGTTGTTTAAAGTTGTTATTCTGAGGGCTGTTGCATAATTGATTATATATGTGTGTGTTGTGTTTATTTGCCCCATTATTACTACATGTATTTTGTGCCTGATGGGTGTTGCCATATCCTTTTCCCTGGTGGTTATATATAAAAATAAATTCATTTCTCCTCAATCTCCTATGTGATAAATTCTAAAGCAGTCCTGAGCATAAAATACTGCTAGTTACTTATTTGTAAGTAGGGTTGTGAATTATTGGTGTCTATTTGTCACACATTAATAATTATTTATATGCTATTATAATAAATTAGAATTTTAGGAACATATGTTAGATTTTTAAGAACTGCAGCTCTTTTTTTTCTTTTTTTTTTATGTATACATGTATATATTCAGGATATTGATCATGTATGGTGTTTTTTTCAGAAACCACAGAAAGTGTTTGTACCTAACAACTACCAGGTTCCTACGGAGAAGAAGCGGTCGTCTCTTCGCTGGCAGATACGGACTGACATTGCACAAGGCAACATGCCACCTTGTGGTTTCTTCTGTGAATACTAAGTGCAATATGTCCAGGCACATTCCAAGCTATCGTAGAAATAAATGTCATAGAATCAGAAGGCTCTTTTTAAATGCACAGGCAAAGAAAACATTAATTAGCATTGTCTGGTATATGAGAAACAGCATTTTTACTATATCCATACATTCCATCCATCCATCTAAGTTTCAACTTGCGACCATCTATTTTCTTTGTCATGAAATAAGTGTGTTCCCCAATAAGTAGAGATTAAACTGTCTAAATCACTTTTGTTATGAAGATATGGATATAATATAATAGATTAGGGACATTTTAGGATCTATACAGCAGAAATCATAACATTGATACAGTTACATGTGGAACCTTTGACAGTAAATAGCTCTAGTATCAAACAATCTGAGCTGGACTTGTACAAATATTACACTGACCAAAAAACATCAAAAAATTTTTTTTTAAGAAAAGGATGTACATAAATTAATATTTATAGTACAGGGGTGGGACTTCTCCTCGGATCAACTGTTTTCCTCTCATGGAATATTGTGTTTCCTCGCATTTTAATTGTCCTTTCCTCCAAAATGAGTCAGATGGCACAGATTTTAACCTAGGATCTCAAGAAGTTCCAGGACCATTCTAGATTTCCTCTTTTACAGTTCACCAATTCCGACCCCTGATAGTGAGAAAACTTGAAAATACTATAGGTTGCACATCACCATTCACTTTTGCATAGATTTCAATACAATTTCTATATCGGAATATATTCGGAGACAACTTGTAAAATATTGAGGGCTACATGACTGCTAGTTTTAGGAATTACAGTCACTTGGTAACTACCATTAAAAAAAAATACAGGGTAATTAAAAACAAATGGGAGTTGTAAAGGTGGCAGCATACCAGATGCACAGTTGTTATCATTTAGTAATAAAAATAATAAGTGACTTCCAACCAGCGAGTTATTTAACCCACTGACTACTGCAGGCGAGATATCCCGCCTGCAGTCACACAAGTCAACATGCTGTACACTGTATACAGTGCATTCCCCAATTAATATTTCCCACCATTTTGCAAACAGCACTCATCAGAAATAATAAGACCAACAGGAAATATATTAATTGAGAATATGGTAGCTTTAGTTTTTTATTTTTCAATGGAAAATACCTGAAAAGTTTAAGTTAAAAAAGCTGATTGTGACTACTAATTTGATAATACATTTGACTGTTTTACCAACCGTGAAATATTGGGATATGAATCGTAGTTCACTTCCCAAAAAAATTCTGGTCAGAAAAACAGTTAATGGGAATAATGGACATAAGTAAATGTGGCTTTTTCTTCTTTTTTTGGCTCAATTTTAATCAATAATAACCGATTCAAAATATAAAAATTTGAAAAACCCACAAAAATAATACATACCGATTCAAATATAAACTTTACGTTATGTATTTATAAAACATTTAAGTGAAAATATGTGAATATAAATTATAAATTTGTATCCCCGTAACGTGGTTTTTGTCAAAGATTAATCCAGTAGTCTGAAGATTAAATACTACAGAGGTCACGCTACTTGTAGTCATCAAAGAAAGATTTGAAAAAAGCATCTCAATACTTTATTAATGTTTCTAATGAAAAGCTATTGCTTAAACTGGTTGTATAGTGCAGTTATGGAGAATGGTGATGTGGTGCATTGTAGTATGGATTACATCCCCTGTTGTATGTGTATAGAATACAGTGTATGTGTATAGAGTACAATGTATGTATATAGAGTACAGTGTATATTTACAGTGTGGTTCATTTCTAATTTATTCTGCTCCAGTGTATATATATTGTCTTTTCATACTTCTCAATGATGCATATAGTGTTATGAAAAACAAATGTAATTCTGATTTAGGTATAAACCATTGTGACAAGATTTACTTCTTTCATAAAATGTATTGTATTGATATTGTTTTCTTTAATATAGTGAAATATGTTGGTGTTGCAGTTGCAGAGAAGTAAATTCAAAAATGATATCAAAGGCATGGTTGTAAAATTAAAAATATATTAATGTCATGTCTTGCCTATATGGAGTATGCAAGGTATCGTGTTTTTGAGACACTGAATGTTGTTACTTTTGTTCTCTCCCACAACCTTTAAAACTCATTGTCCTTTGTTATATATGAGGAAGTATGTGGATTTAAAAAAAAAATATGTGCCTCAGAAATATATGGAGTAATAACAAAACCACGTTTGTAAAAATCTGTTTGTACAAAGCTAATCTAAAAAATTTTACTTATTTCAAAATAGATCTTATAAAGTTATTAGCATGTCTGGTCCCACCTACAGCACACATCACAGCACTAAAAGTATTTAATTTTTAACTTATACCTTGCTTTGCTGGTTCAAAGTGAGGAATTTTGTTTAATTTATTATGTTGGTGTATTTTTAAAGTTATTTCTTTGTATGTAGTGTTTTTGATTGCCTCAAATATAAGCCATGAACATTCTTTACAAGGAAAACTAGTTGTAGTTCATGTCTAAACTGTGTACTGCATATTTTTGATATTTTACAAACATAGAAGTATCGGTGTTTGACAAATGTTTGAGAAAGTCACTAGCCCTTAGAGAAGTCTTGGCTAGTGTCCTGTATATTACAGTAATTAGGTTGAAATTTTTTACTAGACCAGACCAAATATTCACCAGCTGAGACTGAGGGCTTGTGGATTTGTTGAACTCTGAGTATATGTGTACATCATGTCATAGTATTTACACATACACTGGATACAAATTTACATCAATCCATCTTCATACACTATGTCCATATATATATATATATATATACACACACACACACACACACATACACACACGTGTGTGTGTGTATATATATATATATATATATATATATATATATGGCTGAAAGAACTGAACACAGTATGTCTCTCACACGCATGCATGGCACACACACTCATACACACACTGCATGCTTTGTCTGTCTAAAAGATAAAACGTCTGTTAATGTAAAATGTACTACCAAGAAGGATTGATTTTTCTTATATTGTTTTTATGTGTTTGGTGTTTTCAAAACTTTTGTCTTGTTTGTACATTGTGTGAAAATTTTAAATGCACTTGACTGAAAAATGTAAATAAATGAATCCGTCCACATGGGATGCAACTTTTTTTCTTGTTTATGAATTATTGCTACAGTTGATCAGATATCTGAAAATAAAAATAAAAATTATGAATGACTTATTAGGGTTAGACCAGGAACTTGAATGACTTGAGCCTTCAGTAATCTTGGCCCCTTGACTTCATCTCTCAAGACCAGTGACTTCAGTTAAGCCTATTTTGTGCTCCACGTGGTATATCAAAAGCTGTGGTATGTGCTATCCTGTCTGTGGGATAGTGCATATGAAATATCCCTTGCTACTAATGAAAAAATGTAGCTGGTTTCCTCTAAGACTATACGTCAAAAATACCAAATGTTTGACATCCAATAGCTGATGATTAATAAATCGATGTGGTCCAGTTTTTCAATTCAGACTCTAGTAACCTTGTTAGTTACTTCAGCCTCTAGCAATTTAGACAAGTGACGTAAGTCTTTAGTAATTGCAGACCAATGACTTCAGTCTAAATAACTTTACACCACTCCTATAATAATATAATGTAACAGTTGACTTTAGCCTATAGTGATTGTGAACCAGTCTATTGTCATCTTGGACAGTGACTTCAGTCAAGAGTAATCTTCAGCCAATAACTTCTGCCTACACTTGGTAAACTTCTTTGGGGACTTCAGTAATCTCAGATCTGTGACCAAACTATAGTAATATTGGATCAATGACCAGTCTATAGTCATCTTGGACAATGATTTCAGCCTAGAGTAATCTTGAGCCAATGACTTCGGCCTAAACTTGGTAATCTTAGCTGAGGACTTCAGCCTTTAGTGATCAGACTATAGTCATCTTGAACAATGACTTCAGCTCAGAGAAATCTTGAGACAATGACTTCGGCCTGTAATAATCTTGGCCAGGAACTTCAGCCTTTAATACTCTTTGGACCAGTGACCAGACTATAGTAATCTTGAATCAGTGACTTACGCCACTAGTGATCTTGGAACAATTACTTCAGCCTACATTAATCATAAACTAGCAACTTCGGTGTACGTTAAGTTTTAGTATTACTGAATTGGTAACCACTATGGGAGTGACACCAGATATTGGTACTAAGTGAAGTGATAGAAATGTGTGAGAAGGCTACATGTGAGGTAAAATTTCTGAAAATTACTACATTTATAAGTAACACACATGAACCAGATTTTACACGTTCATTTATAACAATTTCTGCCATCGACCAAACCTAAAAGTTTACTAATTTAGTTGGATATTTTTGATAAAGCTCATTAAACATTTCATCTAGTACTGGCAAAATGTTGCATCTGTCAACTTCATGTGCAGTAAAAACCGTTTCTAATGACATAGATTCATACTTATTATGTCATTTCTGTTTGATTATTTTTTACTATTAACCTAAATGTACATTTAATTTAGTTTCATTTTCAATCAACGTCAAAATCGCAAAGAAAAATATTTCTCTCCCATACAGTAGTAACTTGTCATACATTGTATTTAATAGTCTACACCCCATATATAATGCATATCAATCCAGTATATATTTCATGTTTTATTCTATATATGTATAATATAAATGAAATAGTAAAACGTAAGTATGATTATTCAATAATAAAG
Organism: Gigantopelta aegis; assembly: GCF_016097555.1. Classification (NCBI taxonomy): domain Eukaryota; kingdom Metazoa; phylum Mollusca; class Gastropoda; order Neomphalida; family Peltospiridae; genus Gigantopelta; species Gigantopelta aegis. The sequence goes on from NC_054702.1 coordinate 28,104,430, forward strand.
TATAGTGTTAAGAATTAAGTGGAAACACCGACAATCAAGGTTTGCATGATTACTTGTCAGTGTTTTAACAGTCAAAACAATCTATATAACATTGTGACATCCTGCATGTTCTTAACATGGCTTGTAACAGGCTTTACAAATTACTTTATTTGCCAGCAGTTCATAAATCTCAATTCAGTGCAAAAGTGTTACGTATTTCCACATACTGGTTACAGAGTCATTGTATACTAAAATATACATGTAAAATGTCTTGATTGACTTGGAAAGAATTGCGATAAACTTTGGAAAAATAGGAAAAGCCACATTTTGTTGAACAACATCCAAGCATATTGTACTAAAGGTAATTTTCAGGTGTGAAACATCAAGGCCAATGTTAAAACATGCTACAACACAGATTACCCGCCTTTTTATGTTGGCTACAAATGTTCTTTTTATTTTGCACTTTTGTTTTTTTAGAATGGCAGCTGAAAAAATGTATCAGTATTTAGGTGGGGTTTGAGATCATGACCCATAAGGCCTGATAGTTTTGCAAGTTAACCTGTGCTCTGCATGATCAGAGGCCATTTTACATTCCTGGTGGAATCAACATTCAATACAAATCTCCAATTTTTTTCTATGAAATGTTCCAAAAGTCCAAGAAGAAGAACTGATCTTTTAAAACATTCATCATTACACTGCAAACCCTTGTTTATACAGAGACTACATGTAATTATCCTGGGTTACGCTAGCTACGGTATTGCCGTCTTGTATGTCTTGAAATCAGTTTTCACATCACACTAGTGAGAAGTGCACCGAGTTAAAAACAATCCTCCTTAGACCAGTGAAGTTTTCATTTAGTTTATCCGAGTTTTGTTTTCTTGCAGGTTCGGCCCAAAAGTAATTTTATTTATGAAATTCGTCTTTGTGTTTCTTCTGCTTTACCGTATGTGGATCCTGAAAGTAGAAGATAAGTATTTGAGCTATTTTGAGCGAATCTGCCAAAGGATTGGGGCCTTAATGTACAATGTACCCAGTAACCCTTAAATTAAAAAATAAATTATTTGTGCATTTTCAGTGAAATCCAGACTCCCCCCAATTTTATACATTCAACTAAATGGGTCAGGGCCCCATTCCACAAAGCAATCTTAGCACTAAGATCACCTTAAGGGCATATGTTAGCTGTGCAGTTACGATGATCTTAGGGCCAAGATCGCTTCGTGTAACGGGCCCAGAAATCTGCATTTACAGTGTTGATATGGGGACATCTAGATTATGTTAATAATGGGCAGTGGAAATCCCTCAGCTATCTGAACTGTCTATCCTGGACAGTGGGTTAGTGTTTACTTGTTAGAGGTTAGTGAGAGAGAAGTGGGTGTAGTGGCCTTATACATACCCATGAGTCATTAGCCGGCACTGACGGGTGAACCCAGTGCCTACAAGCTTTATATTCGATGTCAATACCACTACACTACCAAGGCCAGTTATGAGAAGGAAATCAAACTAGATGACCAGTGTTTCTGCCAGAAAGAAATTTTTTGGTATGGCGCTATAGAATTAAACACAACCACAGTCAACAAGGGGTATGGGGGGGCCTTCCCTAGAAAGAAAATGGATTAAGTTTAAGGTCAGGGTTAAGAAATCATATAGTAATGATAAGAGTATTTAATTTTGTCAAAAAGTTAACTTAAAAACATAAAATATGCCAAAATATTTGGGTATGGCGCCATACCTGTTTTACCCTCTGGTAAAAACCCTGATGACCTATTTTAAATGCTTTTAAATGCCCCTGAAATTTGGGTTGTAGCCTATCAAGGCAAGTTCATTTCATAAATTGGGTTATTTTCTTATATCATTCACCTTTGATCGAGTTTTCGTTCTATGTTGTTGCGTATGTACATGCCTGCCCTGCATTGCTTCTTCAGAATCATTCACCTTTGATCGTGTTTTCGTTCCATGTTGTTGCGTATGTACATACCTGCCCTGCATTGTTTCTTCACTATCTGTTTCCTATAATATACAAACAGCTAATGTTGTATGATTAACTTCATTTGCATACAAAGAGAGAGAAATTTGACTACTCTTAAAAATATGAGGTTATTTGACATGAAACAGTCAATAACTAATTACTTTCTGTTTGTATTCTATAAACTGGACTCTTTCGATACCCTCCTAATCCTAAAAATCTTTGATTTTGTCAAGAATATTTGTATTAACGTTTTTGGTGCATAAATCCCTTCCCTCCTGATTTATATTCTTATTAAAATATTGTGAACTGAATAGTCCTTAAAGGGCCATTCCTGAGTTTGCTGCATTGTAAGATGTTTCCGACTACTAAAATATTTCTACGATTAAATTTGATTAAATATATTTACTTGTTTAGAATATCAGTGTCTGTGTATTCAATGTGTTTCTGGTCATCTTAATATTTGTAAGAAGCCCAAACTGGATTTTGTCTTCAAATAATTTTGTACGTACGAACATTTTTTTTTTAAGGAAAAAAATGAAAATGAACCAGTACAAATATTAGAATGATCAGAAACACGTTTAATATACAGCCACTAATATTTTATTCAGAAAAATATATTTGATATATTTGATATGTAATTACAATCATTAAAAAGTCTCTGTTAGTCAATAACATCTTAAAAATGGCAGCAAACTCGGAATGTCCCTTTAACAGAATTTCATGATGATATCATAGTCAATAATACAAAGAGAAACCTCGAAACATAAACAGAGATTATGCTCTATTAAAGGGAAGTAACTTGGGTTTGCTCGATGAACATTGAGGAGCTCACATGATTATTGTTAATCCAGACTGTCTGATAATACTGCTGTTTTAGTGCTTCTTTCTCCGCTCTTCTCCTCCGCTCTCTCTGACACGTTTCTTTATCAGTGAATCCAATATATCGCCTTATGGCCTCTTGATCCTGCTGTCTCTGACACTGTAAAACACCAATATATATATACTGAACACTAAAAGAAATGCAAATATATGTTTTAGCTGTGGCATTAAATTTTGTTTTTAACAAGGGATTGACACACCATGATATTCAAGACAATTACAGGTTGAGATACTGTTTACCATTTCACAGAATTCAGCATTTCTAATCAAGGAAACCTATTCTAATTACAAACTAACCATAACCATAGTGTGTGTTTCTTTTGGTGTCCATTATATAATGGAGATTGCACAAAGGAGCATCGTAGTTTTGTTTTCACACTGGAATGTACTGTAATTTGTTACATACATGTACATGTAGATCAATGAACTATATAGATCTACAAAAACCATAAAAGTGATAATTCAGTGAAAAGTCGTATTTTCAGTTAGTTACAGTGAAAATATAGAAATCATATTTACTTTTTTGAACAAGTTCATGATTAAATTATTTACCTTATAAATTATTCTGTTTTGATTATTGAGGCCAGTATCGCTTCTTCTTGTTCAAGTTTGATGATTACCAATGCATTTGATAGAATTGTAATTGTAATTTTTTTTTTAATTTAAACAATTGTAGCCTACCTATCAAAAAGCAATATAAAGTGCAATTACGAGAAAATATATAAGGAAGGAAATGTTTTATTTAATGACACACTCAACATTTTATTTACGGTTATATAGCGTCAGACATATGGTTAAGGACCACACAAATATTGAGAGGAAACCCACTGTCGCCACTTCATGAGCTACTCTTTTCGATTAGCAGCAAGGGATCTTTTATATGCACTATCCCACGGACAGGATAGTACATACCACGGCCTTTGTTACACCAGTTGTGGAGCACTGGCTGGAGCGAGAAATAGCCCAATGGGTCCACCGACGGGGATCGATCCTAGACCGACCGTGCATCAAGCACACACTTTTCCACTGGTCTACGTCCCGCCCCCTATAAAATATATAAAACTGAATAATTATAATGATGACACAATGTCCTGTCATTGAGTGTAAGTTCAAATTAAACTTGGCATTCGATTCGTTTTGTTTTTGTGGGGTTTTTGGGAGGATCGCTTTGTCAGGCATGTTTGCACAGCAGTATTATTAAATAAATGTCAATTTAATAATTAAATAAAGATAATTTTTATAAAAATTTCTTTTTAAAAGTCTATGGTCAAGTAATTGTCTGGAAAAGTCCCATCGGAAGAAATATATCATGCCGTTATGTGTTTTCGATAGGATATTAACAAAAAGCGAAAGATATTGTCAAAAATTAGGAAAGATGTATATAATAAATAGACCATTTCATGGTGGGTTTTTTATAATACTATTTTTATGTCAACTCGTGATGTGTGAAAACCATATTTTCACTCATTGCTTTGCAATTCATGAAAATATGTTTTTCACACATCACTCGTTGACATAAAAATCGTATTCGAGAAAACACCATGAAATAGCCTCTATATAATCTACTCTTTGGGTACCAAACCAGAAAGAGGGTGCTGGGAGTGTGCACCCTGTATCCCAAGCTTTAAAATTTCCCGAAAACCCATACTACATTTGTGACCATTAGATACCATTTATCTTACAATTCGTAAGATAAATGGCATCTAACGGTCACAAATGTAGTATTCTAAAACCTATGTATGTCCCAATAGTGCTTATAGTTGACTTGTGTGTCACAGATAAGTCAATTTCACGTTAACTTGTACATGTACGTCATAAAGTAATCAATTTGACCATGCTTTTTTTGATTGGATGGTACAGTATGGCATTAGTGACCTGGTCATCACCTAGGACCTGCCAGTCATATGTCTTTAAAATGTTACTGCACATACATGTATGTGTGTTAAAGGGACAGACCCTAGTTTTTTTATTACTATGTCATATTTTTCACTATTAAAGCCGTTTGTGATAATTGAAATAAATATTACTTATAGTTTATTGTTTAGATTATCCATTTCTGTACAACCAAAGTGCTTCTGGTCATCCTGGTGTTTGTAATACCACAAAATGCATCTTTCTTATTTTTAAAAACGCTCGTGCGTCTGAGAAGTAACGGATATGGAGTCAAGTTTTAGTCTATTTTAATGTCACAGACTCTTGTTTCACTCTGTTGTAATGTTATGCAAAGCTTTGTAAATTAATCAAACTTAGTGTCCATTTTTATGGGTTGAAACTAGGGTCTGTGACTTTAACACTATGTGTTATCAAAAATAACGAATGATGTTCTTAGCAACGGGTGTGTAAGAAATTAATATTATTAAGGATTTGTTTCTTTTTGTGAGCAGTATGTAATTTATTGGTTAGCTGAGTGGTTTTTTTTAGGAAGACTGCCTTTTATAATAAATGTATTTGCTCTCCTTTTTTTTCTCTGATATATACAGCACTGGGCCTAAGAATAATTACTAAATTACACAAGTTTGTTTTAGTTTTAAAATTATTTGCAATAAACAAAGTATTCCAGACTGGAAAAACAAATATAACTCTTACAAAATATGAACTAACATAAAACTCACTTCAGCCATTTTCTTTTTCATTTGCCTCTTCAACATTTTTTTGTGTAGATCACTTTCATTAATGCTATCTTTTGAAGCAACATTCTGTAAAACAGTCAACAGTCAACACTTAAAATTAGTTAAGAGTTGGTGGAACACAAGGACAGATCCAATTAGGACCCATCTACCGCACCCCATGAACAAATTAAAGTGCCCCCCCCCCATTTTAGTTTGAGCAATTTGTTTAAATTTCTATTTTACGTATGCCAAATGTTTACTGAAGTGCCCTTTTCATGAGATGGTCCATGTGCCCTTGGTCCCCTCCCAAAAATATTTTCTGGAACGTTCCTTGGTGCAGTGATTAAGTAAAGTAAAGTAAAGTTTTTTTTATTTAACGATGCCACTATATATATAGAGCACATTGATTTTTTATCTTATCCGGCTATTGGACGTCAAACATATGGTCATTCTGACACTGTTTTTTTTATAGAGGATACCCGCTGTCGCCACATACGCTACTCTTTTATGACAGACAGCAAGGGATCTTTTATTTGCGCTTCCCACAGGCAGGATAGCACAAATCATGGCCTTTGTTGAACCAGTTATGGATCACTGGTCGGTGCAAGTGGTTTACACCTACCCATTGAGCCTTGCAGAGCACTCACTCGGGTTTTGGAGTCGGTATCTGGATTAAAAATCCCATGCCTCGACTGGGATCCGAACCCATTACCTACCAGCCTGTAGACCGATGGCCTAACCACGACGCCACCGAGGCCGGTAATACAAAGAACACTGAAGAATCGAAATCGCTTTTATTGTTGTTTTGTATATTATAGCAAAGCTTTTTATTTTGTTAATAGACAAAACCTGTGGTATAAAATAATTCGACAGGGCATCGAGGGTAGAATGGTTACCATTATACAGTCTTTATATGACAATGTTAAATGTGTAAAATGTAATAATGTACTTTCAGACTTTTTTTATATGCAAGAACGGTTTATTTCAGGGAGAGGAGTTTATCTCCAATCTCAGTTGGTAGAGCATGCACTCGGCTGAGCTGGGTGCTCTCATTGTAGGATCAAATCATGTATTTCAATGGACCCATTCTTTGACTGGGTATTTCCTGTCCCAACCAGTGCCACACAACTGTTATATCAAAGGCTGTGGTATGTGTTGTCCTGTGAAAAAGTGCATATAAAAGATCCTTTGTTGCTAATGCAAAAATGTAGTGAGTTTCCTCTAAGGCTTTGTGTAAAAAAAATACCAAATGTTTGACATCCAATAGTCAATGATTAATAAATAAATGTGCTCTAGTGGTCTTGTTAAACAAAACAAACTTTAAGCACTCTGCACAAACAGGGGTTTTCATGAAAATCATTGGTGAAAAATATAATGTACATACAATTATTGATATCATATTCATTGAAACAGCAGCCAATGTTAATCTAGAGATGCAATTCAAATTTTGATGTCATGTTTTGATCACCCTTATTGGATTTTGCATAATGTACATGCAAATAAATAGATAATAGTCATCGCATATCCACTGAAATAGAAGCAACTTCTTACAATTTGTCAATTTAGAGATGCAGTTCAAATTTTGAGGTCTTATTTTTTGGCCAGCCTTATTGGATTTTGTATAATGTATGTACAAATAAATATTAATATTCCTCACATATTACTTGAAATAAAAGCCAGCTAGCTAGGGCCCATACTTTCGAAGACATCTTAGTGCTACAACATCTTGAAACCATTGTAAGCTATGACACCACTATGTTGTGTTTCCGTTTGATACCATTTATCTTACAACGAGTTGTTTAAAAACGTATCCGACAAGCAAGTTGTAAAATATATGGCAAGCCTGCGCAAATTAAAAATTTGCATAACCTGAAAAGGGGTTATGCCAAAAGATTTTGCATAACCTATTTTGGTTTGCACAACCTGGGTTTTTTCTTTATAATAATAATAAAATAAAAACCTTCATTTTGAAAAACAAGAGAGTGGCAATGGTAAGTAAAAAGTATATGTATACAAATGTGTAAGAAATTTAAAAAAAATAATAATGATTAGGACTATTGTAATAAATTACCAAAATATAGTGAATGTCAGGCTTGACCTATTATATAAAACACATCATCATATGTGCATAACTACGTGTGAATAAATAAGAATTCACTGCAAGGCAATCTCTTGCCATTAATTTTATAATATTAGTCTTTTATGTGTATATATCATTCAGTCCTGAGTGGGAGACTCGGTGCCATCTTCCTTGTCTGGGGAACAGTGGATACTGATATTGTCCCTGTCATTATCATTGACACTGTCATTGTCGTCACTATCACTATCTGATTCGGAATTACAGTTAATAATAGGGTCACTGTGACACAATATCACCATTTTTGATTGGTTAAATTCGGCTATAACACCTTCTAACAACCAATGAGAATGCACCTATTTCACAAGATATTTATACAAACATGACTGGTTACATTACTTGCTACGAAAAAGTACTGCATCGGGAACAAGTCTAATGTTTGTACTCGCGATACGGTACATTGCCGGGACCATGGGGACTAATCATTCAGTAAATTTTACATGAATGGTAAACTGGTTATGCCAAATAAAATGGCATAACCGATGCACGAATGAAACGGTCATTCGTGCAATTTGTGCAGGCCTGAATGGTATCAAATGAACACGAATGTAGCATTCTATTTCTTACACACCTCGAAACAATGAAAATGTAAACAATATAATGAACTAAATTATGTTGTTACGGAACATAGCCTAACTGGGTCATGGCGTATGGATACTTGGCTTTAAGCATACATACCACGTCATAACCAAATTACTACTGTACTAATTGAAGAAAAGCAAGCATTTTAATGTGGCGAAGCATTGTAATAATACAGCTAATTTTTAATTCGAATGACGTCAGTATTCCAATGACATTACTTTACATCTCCTTACAATAACACTAAACTGGGTCATGACCTCTCAGAAACAATCTCCAACATACATTGTATACGATTTTGATACACAACGGTGATATCCTACAAGGGTTTGTAAGAAAGTAATGTCATAGCTTACAAAGGTTTTACTATTTCGTAGCGCTAAGATGGCTTCGAAAATATGAGCCCTGTTCTTTGTCAATCTGAAGAAGCAATTCAAATTTTGATGTCATGTGTTGGCCAGCTTTATTGGATTTAGCAATAATATATGTGACCCAGTAGAGGGTGCAAGCACACCCCCAAAACACCCTCCTGATCTACCACAGTAGCAAGGCCATTTGTCCCAATTAAAAGTCAGACAGTTGTTAATGTTCAAAATATTCACATTGTCCTTCACTCTTTATTTTAGCAATGGATGGTTCTACTGTTCTGATGTGTCATCATTAGGGTCTCCATGAGTACTCAGGCATGTGCAATAAAGAGAACTCTCATTTTTGTAACATCATTTTGCCATAAGCTTGCATTACATGGCTATAAGAATGTGTGGAATGCAATACAATGGCATGATTTGGCATCCATGTTCAGTGCTGGAATTATCATCATCATGTCGTGTGAGTGTTAGGATACTTGGGTCTGGGTAGAGTTTGACCCTCGAGTCCAATACTTTGGACTCATGGAGACCCTAGTCATCAAAATACCATAAAGGTAATTCAGTGAATTATTTACATTTTACCAGCTGCAGGTATGCTATTTGTAAACCAGTAAGAAATAAATAACTTACATGCAAAACAAACGTTGGTGACTCTTCATACTGTTGGGGTTTTCCTATTCTTCTTCTGTCTTCTTTGCTAACTGCGTAGATGAATTCTGCTGCATGGACACCTGCAAATTCATTCTTCGTTTCTACACTTTTCCTTTGGGCCTTCGTATTTTCTCTTTTATTACTGTTCTATAAAATTTCAGACACCAAAATACATATCAATAATGTTTACAACGATAACTATTATAAATAAATAAATATCATAAATGAATAAATTTTAAAAAAGTAACCCGGCACGCGCACATGCATGCCTCCACACACACAAACATACTTACACACACACACACACACACACCATTGGTGTAACCAGGATTTAATGGGGGTGGGGGGGGCAGGGCGGACAATATTGAGGGAGCCAACCACCGTATTTATAAGTTTTGTTATGGGGCAACAGGAAAATTAAAAAAAGGTGGTGATGGGGGGGGGGGGGGGGGAGGAGTGATTGGGGGTACATAGTCCCTCCCTCTGGCTACACCAGTGCCACACACAGAGTAGCAGTAGCATAACAAAAAACTAAGATAAAATCATCATCCGTGACTTTGATTAACTGAGATGGATATACAATGGGAATGAAGCCACTTACTGGGTTGACCTCGACGGTCAGATACTCTGTGTACGGTACGCTATTCTTCAGTGTAATGATCGGCACCTGCATGTACTTCTTGTCAACTCTGTACCATTCATCCTCCTTTTCACCCCGTCTCTCCGCTTGTCTTTCTTCCTCTTGCTGTTGTCGTTGCTGCTGTATTTCTTTTTGTCTTTCTTGTAGTCTTTTTTCTTCTTCTTCTTGTAGTCTTTTTTCTTCTTCTTCTTGTAGTCTTTTTTGTTCTTCTTGTCTTTTTTCTTCTTCTTCTTGCCTTTTTTTTTCTTCTTCTTCTTGCCTTTTTTCTTCTTCTTCTTCTTCTTGTCTTTTCTCTTCTTCTTTTTGTCTTTTTTCCGCTTCTTCTGTTTCTTTGTTTCCTTCTTGCCTCTCCACTTCATGATATTCTTCGGTAGACTGTTGTCTGCTACTGTGTCCTTTCTGTTGAGAGTAAAAGAAATAACAAAAACAAAATGAGGGAAAATATGGAGATCTAATTCATGTGAGTCATTTTCAAAGCACCTTTTTAGGAACAGTTTTGTTCAGTATTGCCTGGTGGTGTAGTGGTTTAGCGACCAAACTTAAAGCTGGTAGTACTGGGTTCAGTGGGCTGGTATCATTTCACAGACTAAATCATACATTACCATTCTACAAATTTAAATGAGAGAAGGCTCTGCCATGGACTAGCACTATTCCAGAGATAAAAGAATACACTGCTTTGGACTATTATACAGACTAAAGCAGACACTGACATGGGCTGGCACTATTCTGCATACTAAAACAGATGCTGACATGGGCTGGCACTATTCTGCATACTAAAACAGACAGTCACATGGACTGGCACCATTTTACAGACTAAAGCAGACACTGACATGGGCTGGCACCATTCCACAGACTAAACCAAACACTGACATTGGCGGGCACCATTCTACAGACTAAACCAGACACTTACATGGGCAGGCACTATTCCACAGACTAAACCAGACACTTACATGGGTGGGCACCATTCTACAGATTAAACAGACACTGACATGGGTGGGCACCATTCTACAGACGAAACCAGACACTTACATGGGCGGGCACCATTCTACAGATTAAACAGACACTGACATTGGCGGGCACCATTCTACAGACTAAACCAGACACTTACATGGGCAGGCACTATTCCACAGACTAAACCAGACACTTACATGGGCGGGCACCATTCTACAGATTAAACAGACACTGACATGGGTGGGCACCATTCTACAGACGAAACCAGACACTTACATGGGCGGGCACCATTCTACAGATTAAACAGACACTGACATGGGCGGGCACCATTCTACAGACTAAACCAGACATTTACATGGGCGGGCACCATTCCACAGACTAAACCAGACACTTACATGGGCGGACACCATTCTACAGATTAAACAGACACTGACATGGGCGGGCACCATTCTACAGACTAAAGGAGACACTGACATTGGCTGGCACCATTCTACAGATTAAAGCAGACAATGACATGGGCGGGCACCATTCTACAGACTAAAGCAGACACCACCATGACTGGCACCATTCTACAGATTAAACAGACACTGACATGGGCGGGCACAATTCTACAGACTAAAGCAGACACTGACCAAAGCTCTGGAGCCTATTTCACTAAACATCGTAAATTTACGTTTACGTGTAAAAACTTACACCTGTCGTACGTCTACGTCTATGTGTACGTTTACTCCATTTCACAAAGCTGGTCATAGAAATACTATTAACTTACTTTGCACATAAATCTACATCTGTTTTCTTTTGCAACTCATTTAGCAGAAATTTTACATCAAAAGCCATTATTAATAACTCAATGTACTCTAGTACTGTCGTTAAACACAACTGATGGATCAGTTACAAACTCTATATCAGATATGACTGGTACCATTTTACAGTCTAAAGCAGACACTAACATGGGCTGGCACCATTCTACAGACTAAAACAGACACTGTCATAACTGGCACCATTCTACAGACTAAAGCAGACAATGACATGGGCTGGCACCATTCTACAAACTAAAACAGACACTGACATGGGCTGGCACCATTCTACAGATTAAACAGACACTGACATGGGCTGGCACCATTCTACAGACTAAAACAGACACTGTCATAACTGGCACCATTCTACAGACTAAAGCAGACAATGACATGGGCTGGCACCATTCTACAAACTAAAACAGACACTGACATGGGCTGGCACCATTCTACAGATTAAACAGACACTGACATGGGCTGGCACCATTCTACAGACTAAAGCAGACACCACCATGACTGGCACCATTCTACAGACTAAGCAGACACTGACATGGGCTGGCACTATTATACAGACTGAAACAGACACTGACATGAGCTGGCACCATTCTACAAACTAAAGCAGACACTGACATGAGCAGGCACCATTCTGCAGGCTAAAGCAGACACCACCATGACTGGCTCCATTCTACAGACTAAAGCAGACACTGACAAGGGCAGGCACCATTCTACAGACAAAAGCAGACACTGACATGGGCTGGCACCATTCTACAGAGTAAAACATACACTGCCATGACTGGCACCTTTCTACAGACTAAAGCAGACACTGCCATGACTGGCACCATTCTACAGATTAAAGCAGACAATGACAAGGGCTGGCACCATTCTACATATTAAACAGACACTGACATGGGCGGGCACCATTCTACAGACTAAAGCAGACACTGACATGGGCTGGCACTATTCTACATACTAAAGCAGACACTGAAATGGGCTGACACCATTCTACAGACTAAAGTAAAGTTTGTTTTATTTAACGACGCCACTAGAGCACATTGATTTTTTTATCTTATCATAGGCTATTGGATGTCAAACATATGGTCATTCTGACACTGTTTTTTAGAGGAAACCTGCTGTCGCCACAAAGGCTACTCTTTTACGACAGGCAGCAAGGGTCTTTTATTTGCGCTTCCCACAGGCAGGATAGCACAAACTATGGCCTTTGTTGAACCAATTATGGATCACTGGTCGGTGCAAGTGGTTTACACCTACACATTGAGCCTTGCGGAGCACTCACTCAGGGTTTGGAGTCGGTATCTGGATTAATAATCCCATGCCTAGACTGGAATCTGAACCCAGTACCTACCAGCCTGTAGACCGATGGCCTAACCACGACGTCACCGAGGCCGGTCATTCTACAGACTAAGACAGACACTGACATGGACTGGCATCATTCTACAGACTAAAACAGTCAGTGCCATGACAGGCACCATTCTACAGACTAAAGCAGACACTGACATTGGCTGGCGCCATTCTACAGACTATAACAGACACTGACATGGGCTGGTACGATTCTACCGACTACAGCAATTACTAACATGGGCTGGAATCATTCTACAGTCTAATGTTTGAACCACAATAACATGTAGTACACATTCTGTGAAAATGTTATACTATAAAAATACTAGCTACTTCCAGATATTGTTGAGTAACAATAACATGCAGGGGCCTAATTCACAAAGCTCTCTTAGGCTCTGCTAGACAACAAAGCTTCCTCTTTGCAAGTCTTTTAGCATTGCAATGCGATATCGCAAAGTTTTGAGAGTAGTGAATTAGGCTCCAGTACACATTGTTGAAAAAAGTTAGGGTGCTTGTTTACCAAATGAATGCAAATGCAAATAGCAAAGAACCTTTTCCATGACTAGAGAAACTGCATTGCCTTTCGCTTCAAAAATTATGTGAAAATGTCTTTGACGCAGGGGCAAGTTATATCCCATTAGTAGTCTTCTGTTTATTATTATTATTTTATGATTAATAGAGTAACACCCTCCAAAAACATCTGCACACCCTGTCAGTTATATTAGTTCGGTTGGGTAAATAATAATGTTTTGTTTATTGAGAGTGTGTGCATAGCATTTTAATGGCCATTTTTGATGCCGATAACAAATCCATTAAAATTTTGAAATTCTGATGACATTTGACCTCAAGAACCTTAATTTATTCAAAATGGTAGCTAAAAATGGTCAGTTTGAGTCATTTTCTGCATAGCATTTTAATGGTCTGACATCTAGTTTTTAAAATTTTCAGGGAGAGCATGCTCATAGACCCCCTAAAAGCTTGGGTGTTTCATACCCTCAATCTCTCACACAACTAACAAGCCTCAAATTGCTTCTGCCAGGCATAGAGTTTTGGAAAGGTAATTTATTTGATGTTTGTTTTTCATATTTTTAGTACCAAGGAATGTAGAATATATCATTTGTTTTAGTATTTTGCTACATATATTGAGCAGAGAATTGCTAAAGCAGGAGCAAACAATTGGAACATTCCCAATGGTTTGCATTAAATTTTGCAATCATGTTCACTTAGTGAAAAGGTACTATCGGATATTAACAGAACCCATTCATTGACATTCACCATCGCATTCATAGTGACATTCGCTTGGTGACAAATCACCCTAACACTATGAAGACATTAACCACTGACCTGATAATCCATAGCGAAGACTTCAGTCTGCTGGCCCTTCTTTACCTTCTGCTGTCTGGCTCGGTTTGTCAGCATGGACCTCTCTACGTGATGCCTCTTCTTCTTCTTAGTCACCGTCTCCTGCTTGTTGACGTCCACCACCTTGTCCTGTGTCGCGGCCTCAAGCTTCTGCTCAAATGTGACCGACTTCTTGTCCTTGTCACTCTGCTGTGAGGTGCTTGGTCCCTCGAGGGGCATGTCCTCATTGTCAGCCTCCTGGCCCGCATCATCCGGTTCTTGCACATATGTGTCCACTTTGATACGTTGCCCTTCAGTGTTGGCTTTCTGCTGACACATGTCCAACTTAGTAACCTGCGACGAAACATCACGTTTCAGCTGGTAATTACCGGCTTTGGTATCAAGATCTTTAAGTTTGGGTTCTTGATGGCACTGGACTGAATGTATTGTGATCTTTGGTGGGTCCCTTCTTGATCTAGGTCTTCTTTTATGGTCAGATTCTTCTATGTATCCTTCAACAATTCCTGAAAATTCTGTCGAGTAATCCTGTGAAAATCCTGGTAAATAATCCTGTGAATATTCTGGTGAGTAATCCTGTGAATATTCTGGTGAATAATCCTGTGAATAATCCTGTGAGTAATCATATGAGTCACAATATCCTTCTGAGTAATCCTGTGAGTATCCTGAGTAATCCTGTGAGTACCCGTGTGAGTATCCCACTGAATAATCCGGTGTGTACCCCTCTGAATAATCCGGCGTGTACCCCTCTGAGTAATCCTGGGAGGATCCTTTTGAGTAATCCTGTGAGCAATACGGAGAGGACCCCGAGTATCCTTCCATGTACCCTGTGGTATACTCACTAGAGTCACCTGATTCTTGTGAATAACCTCTTGAATAACCTTCTGAATTATCTTGTGAGTATGTTTTTGAGCCAGCAGTTTTCCTATCTTCATCCCTATGTTTCATCTCATCACGTAGTTGCTTCAGGGACTCAGACGTCGTTGCATCCGATTTCTTGTCATATGACCCGCTTTCTGTTGGAGCTGTAGGTTGTTTTAGATATGACTTCCATTTCTCCTCTGTTGATAGATCTCGACTTTTAGACTTCGATGTTGGAAATTTAAAAATATTGTTAAATTAAACAATTAAAATTATGCAATAATTTAAGAGTCAAGTATGTTAAAAATTTATATCCTTATAAATCATTCAAATTTGAAAGATACTGTAGAAAAAAAAAGTTTGTTTTGTTTAATGACACCACTAGAGCACATTGATTTATTAATCATTGGCTATTGGATGTCAAACATTTTGGTAATTTTTACATATAGTCTTCTTTGAGAGGAAACCCTTTACATTTTCCAATTAATTAGTTGCAAGGGATCTTTTATACGCACCATCCCACGGCCTTTGATATACCAGTCATGGTGCACTGGCTGAAATGAGAAATAGCCCAACGAGTCCACTGATGGGGATTGATCCTAAACCAGCCATGTATCAAGCTCACTTTACCAATGGGCTATGTCCCATCCAAGAACCAGAGTTTGGTTTGTTTATCTGTTTGTTAATCTCTGCTGTGTAATGATTAAATGGAGTGTCCTCATTTTGCTATTGTAACATGTTCTCGATTAGCAGAGCCTTATCAATGACTACTACAGTGAAACCTCTCAAAACCGGACCCTCTTTAAACTGGAATCCCCTCAAAACCGGACATTTTTCAGTCCCTTTTTAAATATCTGTACAGAAGAGAACCTCTATAAACTGGATACCCCTTAAAACCAGATTTTTTACTTGGTCCTGAGGGTGTCTGTTTTAGAGGAGTTTCCCTGTATTACGCATGCAATGTATTTTCTTATTTAGAATATCGGTGTCTGTACAGTATATTCAATGTGTTTCTGCTTGTTCCAGGGCTTGAACTTAACGATGGCACAGATGGCAATTATGTTGTTGCGATATGAATTTTTGCCAATGGATACAAATATTTAGCTGCTGCCAGTTGAAGGGACTGTTTCTTGATTTTGGTATTTGTTGCCAAAGTTACTGGTTCAAAATTGCCATTCCCCAGGCTCAAAATTGCCATCAGTAAGCATTTGTTTAATCTACTTGAGTTCTAATTATTTTATAATGTGAATTGACGATTTGAAACACGATCACACTGACCAGGTTTTTGTTAATGCTGCGTTCTTTCTGAAAAATTAATATTTACACAAAACTCACTTTTTTTTAAAGTATACAACTGTACTTTGATTTTCAAGGATGCAGTGAGTATTATGTAATATTTTGTGTGTTTGCATGTAAATTTATACATAAACAATTAAAAACACCCATCGAAATTCAGATCAGTTCACTACATCAATTTTGCCCATAATGATAAAAATGCCATCGCAGATCAATTATGCAATGTTCAGTTTTTGTAATTGCAATGCTGATTGCTGTACAAAATGTCAATGGCTGCAAAAGAAAGAAATACATTTGGTGAGAAACAAATGTGAGTGGTCTTAGCATTACTTGTAGAAGAAAAACAATTTGTTGCTTATCAATTTTGAACATTTAAAATATGACTACATGTACAAAAAAAATAACCTTTCAGGTTTATTTGCTGCGAAAGTCATTTAAACAATTTTTTTGTTGTAGGCAGGCTTGAAATTGCTGATGGAGAGCCATTTGATCCATGGTACTTTTTTTAATAATTACAGTGGTTGACAAATTCTTATGTTTGAGCCCTGCACGTAGATGAAAAACAACATACAAAGCTTTTATTCTGAACTATTTCATAACCATAAGGGGCCGTTCAAATATTACTTGCTGCTATTTTTGTCAAAATTCAGTACCTTCCCACCCACCCTGTAATGCTCGACCATATACCCCTAAAAATATTATGTAAAACTTGGAAACACCCCCCACACCCCTCCCATTCAAAAATAAGTCATGCAATGGGTGTAATATAATTATATAACGTACTGTTTTGTGATTTGGGAAAGTGCAGATACACATTTCAACTCCATTTATAATCCTTATTGTGTGTTTATGTTTAACTTTAACTACCTAAGTTAAACATTGTCACCGTGACAGAGTGTTTATGAGAAGAAAAAAAAATATATATATATATATTTTAGTAATTACACCCACCCACCCTCTAGTATTACATAATATTTGAATGGCCCCTGAGTATGGAGAACTAGAGATCAACACTGAAAGGGTGGGGATGGACCTTTGTCTACACAAAAGATATCTTGATTGAAAAAAAAATGAAATAAAAAATAAAAATAATAATAATGATAACAATTGGAAAATAGTATTATAAAATAGATTAATAAAAATATCCACTGACAAGAAATAAAAAGAACAAACTACTGGTATAACAGTTGTTCTCCATCACACAAGTGTATCAAAACTAAAGTATACATCAAATTCCTAGGGAGATCCAGGGTTGAAAATTAACATGAAGACCATGATCGCAGGGCCAGTTGAAGATAAAACGTACTGGCCCTTCTCAAATTCAACTAGCCCTCCAATTATCACATTGGAATTTAACTGCCAATAATAACCATGTGCTCACCGTATATAGTCCGTTTGGATTAAAGAAAACTGATGAATTGGCATTTAACTTCATAATAAATAAAGTTAAAATTCATATAAAAACATGTTATTAACTTTTAAACCCATACCAACTGAAATAAAAACAAAATGAATAAAGAAATCCAGTAGAAATAAACATGTTTCTTTACAAAGTACCATTAAATTATACATATTAAATCTCATTTTTAATACAGGGTAAAAGATAATGCAATACAAAGAGACTAAAGATAGAACGGTGTGTGCTCTAGTAAACATCTGGGAGTGGCAATCCTCTTTGTGGCGATGCAAGAGGGATGGAATAAACTTTGTGGCAATGCAAGAGGGGTGAAATAAACTTTGTGGCGATGCAAGAGAGGTGAAATAAACTTTGTGGCGATGCAAGAGGGGTGAAATAAACTTTGTGGCGATGCAAGAGGGGTGAAATAAACTGTGGTGATGCAAGAGGGGTGAAATAAACTGTGGCGATGCAAGAGGGGTGAAATAAACTTTGTGGCGATGCAAGAGGGGTGAAATCCTCGGACGTGGCTGTTCTCCTATAGACTAGGCACTAGATATAGATCCATGGAATCATCCACTATTTTGCTAAATACCCTTTCAACTCTGCTTTGTGCAGAGATACGGCCTTGATCATGTATTATTTATGGATGTGTCATTACGATTACCTTGGATGTTCCATTAATTGCCGTAAAACATGTATCAGAAAAAAGTGAACCTACGACTCTTAATCGGTTCCACAGGGAACGCCTATTTTCATACTATGAAATTTACTACGTTACTTATTTCTCAGCCGATTGTTTTGTAAATTGGACACAAAAATAGTATTTATTTTTAATTTACACTGCACTTTCACCCCCAATAAAATGTTATTTGAGACGGTATGGGTTTATAACTTAATAAATTAATATGTTTTATATGAATTTTACTTTTATTCATTATGTTGACGCTGTTATAATATATAACATACTCGTAAGGCCCTAAAATCGCTGGTCGCCCAATGGACTACCTTTGTAAAATTCTTAGTCGCCCTTAGCCAATAAAGGTCGCCACGGGCAACCGGGCGACTGCTAATTTACAACCCTGGAGATCCATTCATTGATAGTTAAAAAGGGGTGTTGATAAAATGCGGACTGGAATGGAACAGAATGCAACAGAAACAGATATCTAATATTACATAGCTTAGGAATTATGATTTCTACACATTTTGTCATATTAAAGGCTCAATATTTTAATATTGTAGCTTAAAAAGGATTGAATATGCTACCTCCCATCTGATAAACATGATTATGTGCAAGTAAATGTTTAACCAAAATTGCAACTAAAGTAATAATGTTCAGTATGCCGAATGAGTAACTGTTTTCGGCAACTACTGAAAATCAGCAAACGCCAAAATAATATGGGTAATGACATAAAGTTACTTTAAGTGTAATAACTGTTATTACACGTCTTTTAATATGATTACCTGAGATGTTACGATCATTGGCAAATCACATTATATGTAGTCGCGAATCTCTCCCTTTACAATATTTTGTGAATGGTGAATTAAAACAAATTGCCATTTTTATATTTAAAAAAAGGTACCCCTGTGATACACACACACCCTCCCCCAGATCACAAAGTATTAAATTCAGTTTGTTTTTAATCAGTCAGTTCCACGATCTTCCTTAGAAAAATCCCAAACAGAAAAACAAAAATGGGACTATGGGTAACCTTACTTTTGTTGGAATCTTTTTTAAAGCATAGTACTAATAAATATTAAGCCTTTACAGTGGCGGATCTAGAAAATAATAAGGGGGGTGGGGTGGCTGGATTGGGATGGAGTGAACCGGCGGGGCTGAGCCATGGTGAAGGTTCCGGGGACAAAGCCCTCCGAAGTTTCGGCATTGTGGACATTTTAGAGTCTTATTTCACTGATTTCCGAGGATCTAATTCCTAATTAATAATTCCATAAAGTTGATAAATTTGTTGCCGTTTTCCTGATTCACAACAAAATATTATATCGAAAACGATTTAATTGTGTCCTTATCAATGTAAGCCATACTCAGTTCAATTGTACACCTGATTCAATACAATACAATACAATAACTTTATTTCCATGTTCATATATGTATAATAAAAACATAGTCTGGTTGACCAGCAAAAATAAAGTACATAAAATTAAACGCTAACATCCAAAAAAAACTAAACTACAACTCTTGTTTAATAAAGTACATGTAGTGTAACAGGTTCTATTGTCTTTTGTCTCTTCTTCGATATTTGGTTAATTAAAATGAATAAATATTATTAAGTGGCAGGGGGTCTAGTTAGAAGGCTAGTTCGTGCTGTGTCCAAATCTGAGCAGAGTTGTGCGACTGTAATGAGTTGTGTTTTAGGGCAGTTGATGATATAATAACATTTTTCGTATTTATTTAGTGTTTGGAATATTGGGAATTCTTGTGCGAGTGTAATAAAATATTTTCTTCTGTTCGTTTCTAGCTGTTTGCAGTCCACGAGAAAATGTGCCTCATCTTCCACTGCCTCTTTGCAAAGCTTGCAGAGTCGGTCTTTTCTGAGAATATTGTGATACCTGCCTCTTTCGATTTCGAGGCGGTGTGCACATATTCTAATTTTAGTTACATGTCTTCTTAGGTTACAATTATTTAATGTTTCGAGGTATAGGGCAAGTTGATATGGTCGTACTATGTGTTTATAATATAACAGTTTTTCAGAGTCTTTTAATTTTTGTTTAAAGTATTGCCTGTAGTTGTGTTGTAGTTTTTCGGTTACTAGTTTGTTGAGAGTTTTCTTGTTTTTTGGTGTAGTGTCAATAGCTGTTATGTCGATGCAGTTTTTCTTAAGCATGTTTGTTGTGTAGTTGTGAAAGCTGTTTTTGTTATTGTTATCAAGTAGCTTGCTGTATTGAGCTGCATCAAGTAGAAGTGTGCGTTCTTGAGGTAGATTTTGTAGATGTGCCCAGTAGCTTATAATTTTCTGATTTATTTCATTTATTAGTGGGTATCTGCCTAGTTCACTTTTACATGCAATATTGGTTGTGTTTCTTCCTACCTGTAAGTTGAATTTGCAAAATTTTATATGTACTTTTTCGAATGGTTCCGATTCTAAAATGTCTAGTAGTTTATTAGGGTCATGTATTTTCATCTTATTATTTAGTTCAATGCCCCAGATTTCACAGTTATAGAGAAGGATCGGTTTGATTAGGGTGTCGAATAGTTTGTTATATATCTGGGGAGGTGGAGGTGATCCAGAAAAGGATTTTTGGAGTCTGAATAGGGTTTTACGTCCTTTAGTAGCAAGATCTGTTTTGGTTGTACTCAAGTTTCCATTGGTGTTAATGGTACAGCCCAAATAGATATATGTGTGTGTCTGTTCGATTTGCTCCATGCCGTACTGAAATGCTACATGTTTTGGTTTTCCTTTCTGTATAACCATGGAGTTTGTCTTTTTTAAGTTGACTGATAAGTGCCATTGTTGGCTATAAGTGTGGAGTTCGTCTAACGCTTTTTGTAGACCTTGTTGAGTTTCTGATAAAAGTACTAGGTCATCTGCCCATAATAAATGCGACACTCTTTCATTTAGTAGGTGGGGCGAGTGGCAGTCGCTGGAGAATGTCATATCGGCTAAATATATGTTAAACATAGTGGGACTTAAATTATCTCCCTGTTTCACTCCTACTGTAGATGGGAACATGTCAGTTATTTGATTGTTAATTTTGACAGCTAGTTTGGTTTTGTTGTACATAGCTTTTAAGATCTGAAAGAATTTCCCGCCAATACCCAGTCTAAGTAATTTAAGGAGTAAGCCGGTTCTCCAAACAGTGTCGAATGCTTTGTGGAAATCAATGAAACAGAGATAAAGCTTGCTTTTTTTCTGTTCAATGTATTTGTTAATCAGCGTTTTTATGATAAAAATGTTATCTGTAGTTCTTCTATTCTCTCTAAAGCCAGCTTGGTTGTCTGCTATTAGGTTTTCTGATTCAATGTGACGTGTTAATCGTTTATTTAATATGGAGGAGAATATTTTCCCTAGACAGCTTGTAATGGTAATTCCCCTATAGTTGTTTGGGTCTTGTTTAGATCCCTTTTTGTGTATTGGTGTGATATAACCAACTGTCCAAGAGGACGGTAGTATCCCATACTGGAATACTGTGTTGAATAATTTTGCTATGGGTGATATGATTTCATTTCCATATTTTAACATTTCGTTTGTAACTTGGTCTAAGCCACATGCCTTATTGTTTTTCAGTGATTGTAGGGCTGTTTCACAACAGGGCGATGCATATTATTTTCGCCAACGGAATGGCTTTATTTGCATCTTCCTGAACAAAACTTTGAAGTAACAGTATATGTTTGGAATGAGTATTAAAAAAAATTGCCCAGGAAGGGAGGGGGTGGCTAGCCAGCCTATTCACCCTCCTGGATCCGCCACTGCTTTAAAAAGTGTAGAAATCTAATTCATCGGCTACATTAAATATCTGATTATACTCTGTTGCGGTCCGCATTTTACTTACATCCGCAGTTACGTAGCTCACTGTTTTGCCAGTCTTTCTGTCAAAATAGCCACCGGTACCTTGTGTTGTCAATCCCTTGAAACCGTCTGGACACCGCTAAAAATAAAAATGCTCTTAATAATGAATTGTATGTATAACCTCATGTTCAAACATCCATGATTACGGTAATCATAAGTCATATTAATGTCATTATGTGTGACAGACCGACACAACTACATAATTTAATATAACGAGTCATTTTAATGTGTTGATAGTGTTAACTGAAATCTACTAAATTATAGTTAATAACCAATATATTAAACTGACTTCTTTTTTAGCATACAACTGTACATTGGTTTTTTGGGGTTGGATAGAATATTATGTAATATTTTGTCAGTATGTAATTAACTTCATACATCAACAATAAAAAGCAGCCATCAAAATTTTGATAAGATCAAAGTAAATACCCCCATAATGATGAAAATGCCATTGCATATCAATTATGCAAGTGTTTTTGCGTTGGCATTACTGGCTTCCATCGAAAAAAATTGAGGGCTGAAAAAGCAATAAATACACACAAGTAGGCCTAGGTTTTGAGAAACTGAAAGACCACTTTTAATAGATTTTTCTACTTACCTTTGTTATCATTAGTACGATGATGATGGTCATCCCAAGGACATGTAAAATAATTAAGATTAATATCTCTGTTGCCAATGGACCGGCAAAACCTGGCTGGAAGAAGAAGATGAAAAAAGTAATATCTATTTAATTTCAGGATAACTTGACAATAAAGTAAAGTTAAAACGAGACAAAAATAAAGTGTTTTGCCAAGTTGTAGTCAAATAGCATCATTAGGAGATGACATTACATAATAATTTTTTCATTTCCAATAAAGGTTATTTCAATTTTACATAATAAAAAAAAGTACCAGATATACAAATTTCGGCATTGAATTGCTTTTTGGCTAGTGGCGTATTTCAATGATTTCCCCCGACTGCAGCTGTGTAGTGACATACTGAACATTATAAAAAATGACGTCACTTATGAATAATGACGTCATCCTGTTTTCAAATAAACGTTTGGAACATATTTAGCGAAGGTATTCTGTAAGATACGAAAGCAAAAGTAGGAATAAAACTTTTATCATCCATTAATGGCTTTTGTAGGAGATATCGTTGGCACTATCATTTTCGATATCTACTGCGATATTCTCCTAGGAGATATCGCTTCTTATAATCTTGACTGATCAAATTTTAATCACAAGACATTATTTTGTTACGTCACTGTGTATGTTTCTGCGCTAAACCTATCATTAGTGACGTCACACCACTGTCATTCTGCTCGTTAACGAGTCTACTAGTACTACCAAATAATTATTATATATATAGAAACATTTGGTAATTTTGACATGTGAGCCGTCACACGCGAAAACCTACAATTTAGCATTACGTCAGAAACCAAGTATACGCGGCTCAAAGTTTGACGTCATAATATATAAACGCGGAAGTAAAAGTTGACATGCTGTTTGCGCTTGTTTCGAAGAATCTGAGAAGATGACATCTTCTTCTTCATAATTATGAAGATCAGTTTGAAACTTTGAAGTATGCATATATCTTTATATACAATATTTTTGGTTACTATTTTGTATTGTTTTAGAAATAAAAACCTGAGGACATCGGTCGAGATCGTTAGCAATATCATCTGTACTTTGATACACATTTACAAAATTAGGGAGCAGTCCTATATATATATATCGATCTAATATGCAAGTGTATAATCACATAGTTTTATTATAACGTACATGCATTGATTATACACAACATAAAGTTCAGCAACTTTCCTAGAAGTTATACATGTAACAGCAGCGGATCTAGGATGGGTCTGAAGACCCCCTGAATTTCTGTGGAAAATATTTTTTATGCGCATCAAAATAGAGCACGTACGTAGGCTATATACGCCTACAACACAGTAAAACATATGTTAATTGTACGTTTCTTCAAACTCGTCCGTTTTATTTCGCTCGGTGTTTACCATGTTTTACACAGAATAAACAATGAACGCAACGTCGAGGCTAGCGTTAATAGTCTCGCTAACCCAAATTATTTTTGCGGTAACATAATTGCGTCATGAAAACAAGATGACGTCTACAAACTCGAAGCAAAAAAAACTAGCAGATTTCTTTTGTCAAAAATCTGAAAGGTAAGAATAACAGACATATGTTTTACAATTATACTTAACTTTATTGAAATGTAGGCTACGTTATTTTACTATTTTTTATTTTATTACTCATTTACTTTAATACTACCAGTAGGCCCAAAGATTTGTTCTTTATATCTAAGGGAAATAACTCTTCCTGGCAAAATTCGACATTAAATAAACACCAGCAAACAAAAACCACCGTGAAAAGAAAAACTAATGTGTGTATTTACCAGACGTCAGTAATTCTAGAGGTAGGCATAATTTGTAACAGGTTATGAAATATAATATTAAAAATGTCTCTTAAAAAACACTTAACTTCTGATGTATTTAATACGATTGAGGCTGGTTGTTAAATATTTGTTTATTGTCAAAAGTGTTCATGCGTTTCCATAATATTTTAATGACAGAATAGCCCAGTTACCAAATATTATATATCGCATAAAGGATAGATTATTAACAGCCTCAATGACACAAGATCGTAAAAAATCCGATCCAAATAGAACAGAAATACATAGTAAACACAGACTTCTACCTGTAAGTATGCGCGCGCATCTTGTTTTGATTACGATGCTTGCGTCACGGCCTAGCTATCTATAGTGGGGTGGTCCTATTACTGGGTTACATTTAAATTATATGTAAATATTCTGGACTATTAAAAAAAAGGTCTTTATAGTGCCAGTTGGGCGGTCTGAGAACCTGGGTGGTCTTTACGTGGGGTTTGGTTGAACTAGTCACATACATATCCTGCAAGTTCAACCACTGTTTGTATTAACATAATATGATGGTCACATAATAGAACATAACTGCATTGCAAAATACTTTAACGGTTTATCTTATGTTTTATTAATGTTTTCATTTCAGTGTGGGAACTGTTGACCCACCCACAGCATTGTTACATAAGGCAGTTGATTCTGATGTCAATAAAAGTGAGTTGTGTTTGCTTTCAATCCAGATGGTGTTTATAAGGTATCCAACTCTCCAAGTTGTTAACTTTCGTTTTGCAATATTAACCAAATGAAAGAGATTGTTTCAAAAATAATTAATCCAATTCAAACAAAATCTGGCTGCTTCCATGGAGTTTACTAATACTATTAGATGGATGTTTTTTTCAGCCTCCCCCCCCCCCCCCCCCCCCCCCCCCCCCCCCCCCACTTTTTTCAGGCAAAACTACTTTTTCTTCTGAAATGTACACAAATAACCTTAGCCTCTTTCGCCCTCCTACTTTAAAAATCGTTCCTACGGGGCTGGAATGTATAGTATGTGTCGTGAATAGGGACATTATAGTATGTGTGTGAATAGGGACAATGTCCCATGGAATCCTATAAAAACAATGGTGCATGGAATTTCACACATACATGCCATTTTCAATGATTGTTTTGTGTCGTACACATGCATATTGTTTCTCTGTAACAAAATAAATAAATGGTAGATACATTAATCAATAACTGTTTGGTATAAAAATGCACACGTTTGATTTTGGCACTATTTTATTGTGTCAGTGATGTTATAAAGTACTCTTGCAGGTTTCAGCTATTGGGAATTTCTCTTTTATATACTAGCTCAGTTGATAGATCATTGGAATCTGATATCAGTTCTCATTCGATTCTCAGTTGCAAGATCATTTGGCTCCCATATGGAGAGTCCTGGCTCGATTCTTCTTAGTGGAGGTTGACATTACACTATATAGAGACACACACACACACACACACACACACACACTAAAACATATGATTTTGTTGGTGTCGATAATTTAGACACGCTCACAAACAATTTACATGCATATTCATATTTCATTCATACATATGTTTTATATTTCAGGTGAACAAGCTACCGGTAAATCGCTTGATATTGGTGATTTTCTAACGAAAACACTAATCACAGACGAATAGAAATATCAGCTGCTAACGAAACACGTAATACCTGATAAAAACACAGTCTTTCCAACAGAAAAGAAACATGGACAAAATCGTTCATTCCAACTATCGTGGCTCAAGAGGTATCCTGGTCTGGTATATTATGATGTTGCTGAAGGTGGTATGTGCATTTAGTGTTCACTGTTTGGTCAAACCAAGTATCAAAGTCTGCTTGTCACACGACCATACACAAGTAACTACAATAAAGCCTCTACAGTTCTAGGCAGTGCACGAGCAAGTCAACAAGGCTCTCCAACAACGAGTACTAGAAAACAGAAAAAAAGTTCAGTTCATCATGAAAACAGTGTTGTTTTGTGGAAAGCAAAATATCCCACTTAGAGGACACCGGGATGATGGCAGGCATTTGAATGAGGTTGGCCACAAATCAGGCCATTTTCAAGCACTCCTCGAGTTTCGTGTTGATGCAGGCGACACCATTCTTGGGAAGCACTTTTCCACTTCTTCATCACATTGCAATTACAGATCAAAAACGATACAAAATGAATTAATCACTCTGTGTGGTAATTACATATGTGAACGTATATTATCCGACGTGAGAGATGCTGGATTTTATTCAATATCTGCAGACGAAGCAACAGATCTGGCCAATCATGAGCAGCTAACGTTGGTCTTGCGTTTCTGTGACAAAAACGATGACATTCGTGAAGAATTTATGGAATTTGTACAGTGCCATTCAACTACTGGTGAGGCATTAGCTGAAATAATTGTAGGCAAAATTAACAACGATTGGAAACTATCATTGTCACAATGCCGAGGGCAAACATACGATGGTGCTGGGAATATGGCTGGATCTCAGAAAGGGACAGCAGCGAGAATCATATAGAACAAAACCCAAAAGCCATTTACACACACTGTGCAAATCATCGCCTGAATCTTGCTGTTGTTAAAACAATGTCAGTTCAAGAAGCACGAAACATGATGGATACTGCAGACCGACTCGTGCGCTATTACAAGTTTTCTCCAAAACGTCAACACAATTTGGAGAAGTAGATCGACAGCATCGGTGCAAACGAGATAGCAAGGAAGAAGTTAAAAGAATTATGCAGGACCCGATGGGTGGCTCGCCACGATGCATTTAATGTCTTCACAGAGCTGCATAAGCCGTTAGTCCTCTCACTGGAAGACATATCGACACATCCAAGAGAATGGAATCAACCCAGTGTAAACGATGGTCATTCTCTGTTGTTGGCTTTAACACAGTTTCCTTTCATTGTGGCACTTAACATCGTCCGTGACGTAATCGCATATGTTCAACCCATCAGTGTCAGTCTGCAGTCCAAGACAATGGATGTCATCAAAGCTGCCAATCAAGTAAAACATGCTATCACTGCACTTGAACAGGTCAGGGATGATGTTGATACTTTTCATCACAATTTGTATGAGAAAATATTTACAATGGCTCAGGCTGTTGGAACGGTACCAGCACGGCCTCGTAATTGTGGACGGCAGCAGCACAGATCCAATACACCAGCTGATAACATCGAGTCGTACTACAGACTGAATCTGACAATTCCAGTAATCGATCAGTTGTTAATGGGCCTGCACGACCGGTTTGATGCTCCCCAGCTATTAATCACAAATGCATTACATCTGGTCCCCGCTGTAATCAAGGTTTCACCAAAGGCCGAAGTAATTGATAATGTTAACGCGTTTGCTTCCGAATATACACACGACCTCCCCAGCCCACAGAATTTGGAAGCAGAACTTCACTGCTGGCTGGCTCGTTGGGAATCGGAAGCAGACAGTGTTGTTCCCAAAGATGCAGCAGCGTCCTTAAATCTGCAAATAGAGCATATTTTCCCCAACATCCACACTTGTTTAAAATTGGTCTATACTTTCGGTGTCACCAGTGCAGAATGTGAGAGAACAATCGGTGCCCTTCGTCGCCTTGAGACATACATGCGAAGCACAATGACAGAGGATCGCATAAATGGGCTTGCTATGATGCACATCGATTATGGTTGTGAGGTGTACATTGATGAAATCATCAATCAGTTTGCTCGGCTACATCCCCGCCGCATGCAGCTCATAGACATCCTCCAGTGAAATTTGGCAGTCATTCTCCCATTCGTGAGTGATAAACCTACTTCCCATTTTCGAAGCAGCAAGGGATCTTTTATATGCACATTCCCAAAGACAGAAACGCACATACCACAGCCTTTATCAAACAAGTAGTGGGACCCTGGTCAGTGTAAATGGTTACACCTACCAATTGAGCCTTGTGGAGCACTCGCTTATGTAGAGCATCATTCCCTGGATTAAAAATCGGTTGCACCTACCCATTGAGCCTGGCGGAGCACTCACTCTGGGTTGGAGTCAGAAAGTGAAATCCACGAGCGGGATTCGAACACTGTTCCTACCAGACTGTAGTCTGCGTCGTATACACCACGGAGGCCGGTAGTTGCATCAAGCAGTACAGTGATTTATATACGGTGAGCGTAGTGACGTATGCTACCCAACTCGACACACTAGAGTTAATAATACATTAAGTAATTTGCCTTTGTCGGATTTTCCTCCGAACAATTACAAAATGATTGAAACATATAATGTAACAGTTTATTAAATGAACGTAGCCTTCTGCGAACGGTTTTATGTCCATTGAAGACACATGAGGGCGCCCAAAAAATAACGACTTATTCATGAATTTTAAAAGATTTAAAAAATTAAAACTCAGATGCGAGGAAATAGCGTTTTTTACCCTTTATATTTGAAAATTTTCCGGGGGGGGGGGGGGCATGCCCCCGGACACCCATAGAGACTCAGGCGCTTTGCGCCCTCGGTCAAGCCACTTCGTGCCTTGCAATTTCAGACCCCCCCCCCCCCCCCCCCCCGCCCTCATTACAGCTCTAGATCCGCCACTGTGTAACAATATCCATTATATCCATAAGTGGATCTAACAGCAGCCAATTGGAGCTCGTGACCACCAATCAAAACCTTACTTGCAGAATCATGCCAGTGATTTGAAAATAATTTGAAAACATTCCGAATTATCCACATGTAACAGTGGAGCTAATTTTAATTAGATTGCCATAAATTAGACCAAACATCAAATTAGGATCGTAGAGGGTTGCATGTGTCTATCACTCGGTTAGGGCTACGTGTTCTGTGGACTACAATCAACACCACTATTTCTCTTCCTATTTCTATAAACAAACTAACTACTGAAAACTAAAACATGTTTATTATTTCCTACAAAATACAAAAACATCTGTAACAATACTATATTTTTAGTTATTTATTTTACCATCGTTTGCAAACAAATGTACTGTCGTCTGCACACACATTGCGGTACGGTAACAACAGAAAGGTTTCATTTATATATACCTTTATTATACGTCATATATGTCATTGCATAAGCTGGTCTAGCAGATGTTTAGCAACTTGTTATGCGATGCTGAGGTATTGTGTATCAATACTCGAAAGGTCCCCCCCCCCCCCCCCCCCCCCCCCCCCCCCCCCCCCCCCAATGTTTTAAAATTATTATTATTGTGTGTGCGCGCGCGCCTGTGTGTGCGTGTGTGTGTGTGTGTGTAATAATTATTTGAAAAGTTGAAACGGAATAAACAGTATCTGTAATTAAAAATGAGGACGGGACCTAGCCCAGTGGTAAAGCGTAGGTATGGGATCGATCCCCGCCGGTGGAGCCATTTGGGCTATTTCTCGTTCCAGCCAGTGCACTACGACTGGTATATCAAAGGAGGGCGGCAGCGTGGTCTACGTGTAAGCCTATCGTTGTGTATTGGCTGACTTTGCAAAAAGACCTACCCCTTATTTTAATATTATTATTTTAATAAAGATTTCAAGATACATGTATCTAAAAAAAAAAAAAAAAGATTTTAATTTGTTTTAAAATATGATCCCCTAAATTGGGATAACATTTTTGTGTTCTTTTATTTCTTCATCGAATGAATCGATCGCATTGATTTCGCCAGCTGATAAAAAGTAGTTTTGTTTTTGTAAAGGAGGTGTATATTATATTATTTGGCGCCCACAATAAATGCTTTAATGATAAACACTACCACTTCCGTCGTTTTTATAATCGGCCATACCGCCCACCCCCCAATTTTTTTTTTAAAGTTTCTAATATTTTACTTGACAGTAATTAAAAAGCATCAGGAAGGAAGGAAATGTTTTGTTTAACGATGCACTCAACACATTTTATTTTCGGTTATATGGCGTCAAACATATGGTTAGGGACCATACTGATATTGAGAGAGGAAACCCGCTATCGCCACTTCATGGGCTCTTTTCGATTAGCAGCAAGGGATCTTTTATACGTATCATCCCACAGATAGGATAACACATACCACGGTCTTTAATATACCAGTCGTGGTGCACTGGCTGAAGCGAGAAATAGCCCAATGGGCCCACCGACGGGGATCGATCCCAGACCGACCACACATCAAGCGAACGCTTTACCACTGGGCTACGTCCCGCCCCTAAAAAGCATGTTACGATCAACTACATCTGTAATTGAGAACAAAATATCAAACGAGAGTTAGTGGACACAAAAGACAGAATGACCGTTCTGATCACGTGACAAATTTGGCGTCAAATAAGTGGTTTTTCAGTCGGAGATTGCCGAAACGATAAAAATAGTGTTTTTCATCTGCCACTATGCCTGCCTCCTCTATCTTTTTGACATCACGATCCTCTAAATGAATACGTAAGCTAACTGGTAATCCATTTTTAATGTCCTGTAAGATCAACAACTCCCGTAACTCGGTATATGACTCTACCTGGTGAGACACCACCCATTTATCAAACATCCCTGCCTTCTTAGCCACAAACTCACTATAAGACTGACCCTGTGTTTTTCTCAACTCGCTATACCGTAAACGATAATCCTCAGGTCGTAATTCATAAGCCCTCAACACTGCAGCCTTAACTAAGTCGTACTGACTTGCTCGCTCATCACTCATTGAATTATAAGCTATACTAGCCTTCCCCTTAAACTTAAGACACGGCTAACAATGTCCACTTAGACTCCGGCCAATTTAGCTGCTTAGCGGCCCGTTCAAAAAGTTGAAAGAACATGTCTACCTCCTGATCGTCAAATACAGGCACTGATCTATAAGCCTCCGACATGTTAAAACCATTTCCTGCCTCACGTCTAACTTCTTCAGTATTCAACTTTAACTCATGTTCCACTTTTAATTTTTCTAACTGGAATTCTCTATTCCTTTCTTCTTTCTCTCTATCCCTATCTTCTCTTTCTCTCTCTCTCTCTCTCTCTATCCCTCTCTTCTCTCTCTCTCTCCCTTTCTCTATCCCTCTCTCTATCTTCCCTATCTCTCTCTCTATCTTCTCTATCCCTCTCTCTATCTTCTCTATCTCTACCTTCTTTCTCTCTCTCTCTCTATCTAATGCACGTTCCTCTCTTTCGTACTCAAGCTTTTTAAAAGCTAATAGTTGTTCCACACTTAACTCATTTATCTCTATCTCTGGAACAATCTCACTGTCTTCCATAACAGGACTATCAACAAAAACTTCCTGGATAATAATTGTCCTTATATCTCCTAAGGTTTTAGCTGATGTTAAATCAATTTCTCGCTCACCCGCGATTTCAACTAACTCGGCCTTACGTGCTCGCTTAATCTCCACTACACTGAGCGTAGGCCTATCCAGCAAATTCTTATCCATGTTTAGATATGACACACTTATTATTAATTAATTTTCTAGTGAACAACGTGCTACTTCGGTAAATTTGTAAAATTAATTTATAAAGCCCCCATTTACAAACAATACTTTTTTAAATATGCATGTCCCGTTTCAGAGCCGGGACGAGCGCCCAATTTTCTACTCCTGTCACGGGGATTCTATAATTCCCGTAACTGAATAAAACACGATTATCAAAATATCTCTCCTAACTGTATATCTATTAGATCTCTCTGTAACAGGCTGTTAAACCCTAGTATGGCTCGTCTAGGTATGATCAGAGATACGATCTATATAAGTATATATTATTATAGCCCGTTTAGCTCACTAGAAACACAACAAAACACAATACACTTTGGAATCTGTATTATCCTACGCTGACAAATGTACAGCCGTAGTAGTAAATTAATAACAGCAATAATAACAACCCAGAACTGATCACTTAATTAGTTAATCTCTAGGTGTCTAGTTACACAATATGCGAATCACTTCACCGTTACACCACACCCACACGTGTGATAATTGAGAAACGCTTACAGGAGAAGTTAATTAATAAAGGAATTACAACACCATTCCTAACTGGTTAATTTTTAATTAACCCTTACTACTCGTTCAGTAACGTGTGATAATTTAGAAACGCTTGCAGGGGAACTTAATTAATAAAGGAATTACAGCTCTATTCCTAACGGATTAATTTTTAATTAACCCTAACTACTCATTCAGTAACCTTGTAACACAGAATTAATACTTATCACAATAAAGACAATAACCTACAGTTTACCTAGGGTCTTCTAGGATGACTGGCTAAGCTTTATATTACCAAATACTCATATAATGTTAGAACAAGAAGTCTACGATTTACTTCGTCAGATGACCGAAGACACTGTCTAAAGAATATTGGTATAATACAGTATTAAAATATTTAAAGTCACATCAATCACATCAAGGTTATACACAGAGCAGAAATGATATTTACCAAAGTCCAAACGGACTAACGTTCCCAGGAAGCTTCCTAATTCGTTCTCCTAGATATCTCTAAATCCTAGCTATTTATTCCAAAATCAGAATTGGCCTGGGGGAACAAGGCGGTACCTCACGTATCATCTCATATTCTACATTTACTAGAGTCGGTATATTTCTCTCTGATCGTCAGTCTGGCTGTCGCCAGTCGTCGCCATCACGGTTGTAAAAACCGCACTCGCAGAGGTATTACGTAACTACTCGCCACATGGCCTCCGCAGCTGGACTAAGTGCATATTGGAATGTCCGATCGAGGACGGTCGCGCAGAAGTCTTACGTAACAAGTTGCCCATCTGGGCTACGGGCAATAAACTGCACACGGCCCTCTAACACAATTAAAATCGCCACAGGCGAAACAAATTTAAGAGCATGTACCGTGACATTTGTATTAAACATACAAATGAATACTGGTATGTGACACAACAGAAGCTGTTAAAGGCATACGCTACAAATATTTCTACGACTTAAAATGTGCTAATTTTTCACCTATTTATATATCAAAACACATCTCTTCAAAAAAAAATTAGGGTTTCACCAGGCTAGAATTTATTTTTCACATCTCGAACGTCGTATCATTTTCTCCTGTTTTGTGAACAAATACCTTAAAATTGAAATTCGACTGAATCTATACATAATAAAGGAGGATGAACACCTGAAAAATTCATGCATAGCACATGAATACAATGCATTTATTGGAATTTAATGGGGGAACATCCAATATCTTGCTCAGCTTAATATTTTTGTTTTTGCACCACCAGAAACTCCATATATACTCTTCAAAAGAAGAAACGTATAACCACATTGTCGTAACATTTGGAGAATTGATTTAATTATTGAATGGTGAGTCCGATAATTACCAAATGTTGCAGGATTGTTCACAATTCACTCTAGTCCATTGTGAGTAAGTGATAGGACACACAACCAAGGTCAAGGTCATCTGGAGTCAATACCGGGTGTGGCCTCCGCGTGTGTTGACAACTGCCTGGCACCGCCTGCCCATTGAAGCAACCAGAGTACGGATGACGTCCCGAGGGATGGTGGCCCACTCGGCCTGCAAGGCTGCTGCCAGCTCGGGCAGAGTCTGGGGCTGTGGTTGTCGCTGTCGGAGGCGTCGGTCCAACTCGTCCATAGATGCTCAATTGGGTTCAAATCCGGTGATATCGATGGCCAAGGAAGGACATTAATGTTGTTGTTCTGTAGGAAAGCCGTTGTGAGACGTGCTGTGTGAGGCCTGGCGTTGTCATGTTGGAACAATGCGTTGGCGTTGGCCATAACTGGAACGATGTGTGGCCGGAGGATCTGGTCAATGTAGCCCTGTGCATTCAGGTTGCCCTGCACGTGGACCAGGTCAGTTCTGCCAGTGTGTGAGATGGCTGCCCACACCATGACACTACCCCCGCCGAATCTGTCCACTTCCTGCACGCAGTTTGCCGCATAACGTTCACCACGACGCCTATACACGTGACATCTTCCATCATGACGTCGGAGCAGAAATCGGGACTCGTCACTGAACCACACCTGTCTCCATCGCAGTTGAGGCCATTCTCGATGAATCTGGCACCACTGCAGTCAGAGTCGACGGTGTTGTGGTGTTAAGATGACACCTCGAACTGGACGTCTGGCACGAATTCCTACCTCACGTAGGCGGTTCCGTACGGTCTGGTCGGATATCCTGCGCAAACTGGTATTGCTGCGGCTGTGGAGGTGGCAGTAGTCAATCGTTCCCGAAGGTGGCGTACCCGGATGTAGCGGTCCTGCCCGGGGGTAGTGACCCGTGGTCGACCGGATCTAGGGAGGTCACGTGTTGATCCATGTTGCTGGTAACGGTCCCACAGTCTGGAGATGGTGCTTGGGGACACATGGAATGCCCTGGCAACGGCCGTTCTGGATTCGCCTGCGTCTAGTCGGCCGATGGCATTGTTTCTCTGCGGTTCACTGAGACGTGGCATGTCCTGGATTGTCAACTGTCGGCCAGATACAGAGACCAGGCAAGCGAACACCCTGCACTTTTATACTGTCGGTGTTCATGTTGCATGTGCAGACAACGCACGTGCAGTGGTGACATGGTTTGCACGTGGCTGCGTTTTTGCGAATATTCACATTTTGGAACTTTATTGTACAGTAGCTGCGTTTTATCGAATGTAACCGTGGGAATGTGTTTGGGACATGCAATGACCTTATATTCACAAAGCATGAACCGGTAGGAAACATAAAATCGGAGTTATAACCCATTTGTACCCTTTTGCGTTTCTTTTTTTGAAGAGTATATATAAATATGTATGTTTTAGTTCTGAAAGCGGACCATTCGTCCGAACCCCCCCCCCCCCCACCCCACCACCAGCCTACGTCCCTGAATCACTTTTCACACCGTTGTTTTGACTTCGTATACAGTACATAATAATTATAATATATAAAAAGATAAGATAAAAAGATAAAAACTTTATTGCATATAAACATTCCACATACGGAACTGGATGCAAAACATATGCATAAACAAGAAACAAACAAAATGACTAAATAAGGACTAATTATGGGCAATACATGTATAATCGTGAAAATTTTTGCATACCGCACCAGCACAGGCTGGATTTTGGTTTTGCATAATATATATATATAAATTTTTCTTGCATATTCATACTTTTAAATAGGTAATTATGGAAAGTTAGATATGCATATAATTTGACACGTTGACTATTATATTTCTTACATATTGTGATATGATGGTATTCATCTTCAATTACATTACAGTGGTCACATAAACGTTCTTCCAGTGGAGTGAAGGGTTTTGTATGCCGCCCGGTCTCTATTTTTAATTTGTGGTCACTGAGACGTAATTTAGTAAAAGCTTTACGGTGTTCTGGATGTATACAGTGTAATAAATATTATCTGGTTGAATATTGTTTTTATATAATTTGTACGTTCGCGTCTTATTACTGGATCCATCTCTTATGGCTATAAGGTTTTCTTTTAAAATATTGTGATACTTAGTTTTAATGATATTTATAAGATGAATGGGATAATTGACAGTGCTTCGTTTTTTATTCAACTCACCAATGTAATAATATAATTTGTGAAGCCAACCAATATTTTTCTTTTCAAGGTTTGTGCATTCAGAGAAAGCATGTTGTAAAATAATGTTGTCTGTAGTTTGCATATGGGAGTAAAAATGTAACATTCTTTTTACCACAGACAACAGGAGTGGGTACAAACCTAGCTCAGCTCTAGAGGCCCAATTATGGGTACGACTATTAACCTGTAGTGTTGAGTTACAGAATTTTAAAAGCACTCTCTCTGGCAGGAAAGTTTCCAAATATTTTAATGATATGAACTGGGCACCCCAAACCTCATTGGCATATAAAAGGACAGGCTCAACAAGAGTTGATCAGGGAGCTGTTGTAGACCATGTGGGGTTTCTGATAAAAGTAGAAGATCATCTGCAAAAAGTAGATGGCTTAAGCGCATTGTGTCTAGTGATACCTTATCTCCAATGTTACATAAATATTCTTGGAAGTCATTAATGAACATAGTAAATAGTGTTGGAGATAAAATACAGCCCTGGCGAACACCAATGTTTGATTGGAATGGTTGTGATATGCCTTTATCAGTCTGAACACTATTATTATGTAACATTAACATATAAAGATTCGATTATTTTTAAAACATTACCTGTAACCCCAATAAGAGCAATTTTATTAAATAATTTGCTTCTATCTACAGAATCGAATGCTCGTTGAGATCTACAAAGAATGCACAGACCTTTTTCTTTTTACATTTATATTTATCAAACAGGGTTTTTAGTGTAAATATGTGATCTGTTGTTCTAAATCCTTGCCTGAACCCAGCTTGACAGATATCAATTTGGTTGGTTTGTTGTAGGTAGTCTACAATTCGTTTATCTATTATTTTGCAAAACAATTTACCAATACAACTACTTAGAGCGATTCCACGATAGTTACTTGGGTCTGTTTTGTCACCTTTTTTGTGCAAAGGGACAATTATTGAATGGGCCCACTGTGGAGGAAAATAGCCTATTGACAATATATCATTGAAAAGTTTGACAACATGATCTAGTATTAATGGAAAGAGACATTTGATAAGTTGTGTTAAATTACGTTACGGTTACGTAAGCTGAAGTTTTCGTACAAACCGCGGCTTAGCTTCTTTGATGTCAGTCTGATTAAAATTAGCTCTACTGGGTTTACCAGTAGATCTAACAGCATTGTGTGATATTTCATCTATAAATAACAATTTAAATATCGACCAATTACGCTTCACTTTTCATAGCGTTATTCGGGAACATAAGAATTCTAAAAATATCAGGCGAGACTATTTATGCAATAGGCGAACCTGTTGGTCTATTTCAACATTGAAAAACGGGTAAAAGTGCTGTAATAAACTCTGGATTGTATACTAGTATAAACAGATTTTATGGCTATACCATCATGGTTTAGTTTTTTCGTCTTGAAACGAATTTTATATAAAATTTTACAAGGAAATTAGTTTCCGGCATACTTCGTAATTCACCCGAATCATTTCGTATACCCTCGGCATAATCCCGAATGTTTTCAAATTATTTTCAAATCACTGCACTTCCAAGCTAACTCTCGATGAAGCTTGACGCTGTCGCCTGTGCTCTCAACCAGCTCATCGGACCCGCCGTCAACACCGAGTGATGCTCTCAATGCGCCGATGTGCGAGACGCCCGCAGACGGACCTCCATCTCCCTCTACGCCACCGCCTACACGTAACTGGCCACTGTCACCAGTCTTGCCAGTTCGGAAGGCGGCGGTCCGGGCAGGAGCCGTTGCGAAGAGGAAGGCCGTCGCTCAGCCGAGCGACCAGCCTGACAAGGCAAGGCCTCCACCTTCATAGGCATCGTCCCCCTCCGACTCGGAAGCCGTCTGGAAAGTTCAGATCGGGAAAATCAGGTCCGGCTTCCTGAAGTTCGTGCAGGGGGATACCTCGGATCGGACTAGTGGAACCAGAGCTGAAACAACTGCCTGATGGAAGCGCTTACGAGGTACACACCATCAAGTCTACAGCCGGCAAGACGGGGTTGGTACTAACTCAGCGCCGAGAAGGAGTCTACCGACAAGCGGTCCTAGTTAGAGAGATGGATAGCCACACCATCCACAGGATCGTCAAGGCCCTTTTCGGCAACGACTACCGGAGTGTCATAACCATCCTCGCCGACCAGAGATGGAAGCACTTCATCCCCGCCTTTGCCGGTTCTCCGCTCATCAGTTCGCTGTAGGACAACCTCCACACACTAACGGCCTTAACGAGGCCACTCACGTGGACATATAGATCGGACTTTAAATATTTAGACCGTTCAAAATGTTATGTCGAAATTACTTCTTTTTTTAATATTATTAAAACTACATTCCCTGGAATATTTTTATTATTTAAGCATATAGAACAGAAAATCCAATTACGTTTGGTGCATATATGACGCCGCACTCCGCATTGGTTTCACTACGCTGGCTTATCCAGGTCAAAAACAAAGCCATGATTTTGAAAGTGGAACACATTTGACGGGCTCGTACCGATCTCGGTTTTCAATGGCTTATCACAAATATAGAATTCCCCAACAAGAGATCACGTGAGATTTCGCAATTTTTGAACAAATTTAACTGTCTTGATTGAGGGGTCGTCTCGTATCTCCAAAACATATTTATATCCATAGAGGTATGGTACAACGCCTTTCCAGGGGTCGGTGGGTGGGGGATTTGCCTTGACATTTTGACAATGGCCAGCTGTTGGCATACGCGTTACATGTAATGGGGTGTTACTAATTACGTAAAGCTCTAGGGGTAGAGGAAGAGGGTACTGTGTTCGATTTACGTAACATTTTTCAAGACTATGTTATTTTTATTCATTACTTAGACCTAAAAAGGTGTTTTTTGGAAATGCGCAGTCAGTCTAGGATCGATCCCCATCGGCGGTTATACAAAAAGACTATGGTATGTGATATCCTGTCTGTGGGATGGTACATATAAACAATCCCTTACTAAAAAAAAATGTAGCGGGTTTCCAAGGTGCGTGTGCAGGGATTTCAGCGGGGTTGGAGTTATAGACTGTGTTAAGCGAAGTTTATATGGGGCCATGCTCCCCTAAAAAATACATTTCAATTTTTTAAAGCTTGGCAAGTAAGGGTTTCGACCTCCAATACCCTCCCCCCTGCACATACACCCGATTCCTCTCTAAGATTATATGTCAAAATTACCAAATGTTAGACACCCAACAGCAGATGGAAGGAAGGATAGGATATGTTTTATTTAACGACGCACTCAACACATTTTATTTACGGTTGTATGGGGTCGGATGATTATTAAAAATCAATATGCTTTTATCTTTGATGTCCTTAAACACCCACCCCCTCCCCCAACTTTACCCTTTCCAAACGAAATAATATTTATTTGAATTTGTCGATTTTAACACGTAAAATTAAGAAGTGAAAACGTTCATTATCTACGTTATTATATTTTATTTTAAAAATATATACATGATTAATGTGTTACTAGTATACAAACTAAACTTTGAAAGTTCTACTAACACTTTATAAAATATCAATTCTGAAATAGGAAGGTACGACTGTCGATAATACGTTGTCAAGATCAAACCGGTTTTAACTAAAGAATCTAGTACCGTATCCTCAACCGAACGTTCTTCGTACAGGCGACGAATCAAGCGTATACGTTTGACGATATCCGTTCATAGCGAACACAAGAATTTTTTTTAAATGCATTTGAGCTTGTATTTCACATTTGTATATGATGTTATAATATGGTAACCAGAAAATGTAACTTTAAATAGTCCGATCCTCTCTTCTTTCTCTTATTTATTTTTGGACTGTCCTTCTAAAATGATCCAAATCATATAAATATTCGGCCGAGCAGTCAATTCTTTTTATTTTTGCTTGTAATTTTTTTCTTCTTTTTTAAAAAGTATTCTATTAACCTTTTTACTAATTGCTATTTTCAAAATTCTGCCCATTTTCAACACTACACCCTCCCTCCCCCCCCCCCCCCCCCCCCCCCCCCCCCCCCCCACATCCCGAGTCAGGCCACCGATCTTATCGGAGGTCGGACTCGGGATGGGCGTGTTCGAAACCCTAGTGGCATGTGGGCACGTTAAACTAGTTATCATCATTATCATCATCAAATCACTGGCATGATTTTGCAAGTAATGTTTTGATTGGTCGAATGAAAGGTCAGCTGAACATGAGCTCCAACGGGCTGCTGTTAGATCCACATGTGATAGTGGAGCTAATTTTAATTAAATTGCTTTGATGTCCAGTGTGCAGACTGATTTATTATTCTTTTCTTGTTTTTCAGTGTGATTTTTTTTTTGTGCAGTTTGAAATAGCGGAGCTGGGTGCTGTAAACTACAGGGGGTCAAAACCTCTGCTCAAGCAAATTTTATCTCGGTTAGGATAGAGCTTAAGGATACAGCTTTATTACAACCTTAGGATTACTTATTTAGGTGGAACGAACTATACATCAATCGGGGAGTGTGAGTGCGAATAATTTTAACATGCTCATATAGCACTAGAGTTTCGAGCATGTCCGTCCCGGGGCCTGTCTCTGGATAGCCAGTGACTTGCTCCGGGACAGAACAAAATTAAGGAGACAATTTTGAAATTTACATCCAAAAATTAAATAGTGGGCCTTTAAAATTTTGATGCGCATCTCTAATTAATATAATTAATAAAGAAAATTCTACTCATTAAATCT
Source organism: Gigantopelta aegis (assembly GCF_016097555.1). NCBI lineage: Eukaryota > Metazoa > Mollusca > Gastropoda > Neomphalida > Peltospiridae > Gigantopelta > Gigantopelta aegis. The sequence continues at coordinate 28,145,286 of NC_054702.1, forward strand.
GGTCGCTAGATTAGATTGGGCGGTCAAAATGAAATTAGATAGATAACACGCCTGATTTGGGATGCGCGCGCGCGTGTGTGTGTGTGTGTGTGTGTGTGTGTGTGTGTATGTGTGAAAATGGACAGAATTTTGAAAATAGCAATTAGTAAAAGAAATTAATAGGATTAAAATTAGAACGAAAAAAGTTACAAGCCAAAAATAAAAAGAATTGACTGCTCGGTCGAATATTTATATAATTTGGAGCATTTTGGAAGGACAGTCCAAAAATAAATAAGAGAAAGAAGAGAGGATCGGACTATTTAATAACATTAAAAAAATAAAAAAATAAAAGTAATTTCGACATGAACTTTTGAACGAAGGTCTAAAAGTGTTTAAAGTCCGATCTATACGTCCACGTGAGTGGCCTCGTTAAGGCCGTTAGGTTGTTACGTTGGCGAGGCTGGAGTATCCCGGAGGTTCGGCAGCAGATGTTGGCGTCGTAACAGGATACTGACTACCGTACCGTAGTCGGGACCGCAGACCGCTCGGATCATCTTATGTAGATTCCGGTTGTCCAACTTGTTCGAAAGTATGGCCTGTCTATAGGTCTGCTCCCTCCGGTGCGTCACGACTACGGTGTGGTGAGTACCGAACATCCAATCTAATTAAAATTAGCTCCACTATTACATGTGGATCTAACACCAGCCAGTTGGAGCTCATGTCCACCAATCAAAACCTTACTTGCAGAATCCTGCCAGTGATTTAAAACTAACAACACTGCGTAGTCCCCAATGTCCAGGTAACATTTCGTCTGTAAATAATAATTTAAATATTGACCAATCACACTTCGCCTTTTATAACGTTATTGTACAGCGAACCATACCAATACGTACGGGGTGGGTTATCAGTCTTCAATTTTACATTAAAAATTATTTATTTTATAAAATAAAACATGTTTTAAGGCATTCGTAATTCACACGAAACATGTATACCCTGAGGATAATTCGGAATGTTTTCAAATTATTTTTAAATCACTGGCAGGATTCTGCAAGTAAGGTTTTGATTGGTGGACATGAGCTCCAACTGGCTGATGTTAGATCCACACGTAATAGTGGAGCTAATTTTAATTAGATTGACCGAACATCTTGCTGTGAAGTTCGTACTCGCTGCCGTCCTCCAGGGGTCTCCAGTCCGCGTTGAGGTAACTGCCACGGAACTTGGTCGGGTCTGTCGTGTCTCCCTGCATGTACTGATGAAGGTGTTTCTTCAGTCCGTTCACTGCGACGGTCCACTCGGACTCTTCGGGGGGGGGGGGGGGGGGGGGGGAGACTACCGGCGCTGAGCTCGGTCTTGGCTGTTGGCTGGCTGGTTGGTCGGTGATGTTGCTTTCCTCTTGCCAACGGCGGCTGATCGGGCCTGTGGCGTGGCGACTGGCTGTACCGGCGATACCGGCCAGTTCTGCCTGGGCCACGTGACGGTCGGTAATGGAGGGTCGTCGTGGGGTGTCTCACACGCCGCAGTCCCTCTCGGGCCTCTCAACTCAAGGCTGGGCTGGGGGCGGCGTCGCAGAAGGGACCACCGCTGGCGGTTGAGCCGCCAGCTTTGGTCCCCCCCACGTGCCGTTTCTGGCGCGCTTTTCCTCTTCCTCCATCTCCTCTTTTTCGTCGGTACGATCGCGTCACCGTACACCAAAGTCACGGAACCCAGTGTACGAGACGCGATACTCCAAAAGTTTTCCATAACTGCATAAGAATCCCCCCCAGATGTGTGTGTGTGTGAAGGGGGGGGGGGGCAACTCGAGAGTACAAGGCGACACGTCTGTTCTCATCGTGAATCAGTTCGAAAGTGATCAATCGGGGAATCGCTACAATAGCCATGCACTTTTTTCTTTACCACACGTTATTTCTTAAGCGGCTATCGGTAATGGTCTTTCAAGTTAGCTAGTGTTATGTAACTGCTAGATGAATCTTGATACCAAGCAAACAAATGGTGCACACACGGGCCTCGGAAGAAAGCTTTACTTCGAACATATCTTCAGTACAAGTTTTAAATGAACCAATGGGTGACTTAATCAACTATAATCACTTCAGAAACTATTGAGACTTATTTATTTATTTATTTATTTATTTAATTTTATTGCACTTACATGTAATACATACATTCCATTATTGACTTGCGATGAACGTGCTCTCTCGACCCCCCCCCCCCCCCACACCCCCTCACGTCGTCGCCCCTAGCCCATCCTGATGAGGAGGAAGTTTGTTCCATCACCTTCAGTAGACAAGTCTTCCACGCCAGTGGCGGCGCTCGACACAGGAATGTGCGACGAGCCATCGGCGAACCCTGCGGCGTCTCCTACCTCGGTGACTCCGACGAAGGACCCCCCTCCGTGGGTGACTCCTGTTGAGACGCCGGCCCGCCATGGCGCTGTTGGAAAGAGGAAGGCTGTCACTCCGCCAAGCTCCTCCCTCGAAAAGGAAAAGCCAGAGCAGCCGACACCTGTCGCTGACGAGGAAGACCACTGGACACTCCACGCCGGGAAGCTGAAGACGCGATACAGTCATATGTTCCGTCGGAACATCAAAGATATCAAGCAACTCTTCAGCACCCACAAGAACCTTCAGTTCGAGTCGCTGGTCGACCACGAAGGGGAGTTTGCGATCCACCGCGTATACTTCGACGACAAGACCCAGGCAGTCTGTTTCACGTTCCGCCACAACGAAGTATACAACCAAGCTCTTCTTCTGCCCAGGATGGATAACAACACCCTCCACCGCCTTCTGAAGACAACATTTGGCACAGCGTACCCAACAGTGGCGGTCCTCCTGGGAAGACACATTTTGGCCAGCGCTCCCTAACCTTCGAACTGGAGACTTCCTGGCGTCGCCTTAGATCCCTCGTTTGCGAACCTTTCCTCCGTGAGTATGGACTTATTCAGACTTAAAAAAAATTGGCCCCCATTCTAAAACTTTGTTGTTGTTGGGGTATTTTTTTTTTTTTTTTTTTTTAAATAGTCTGATACACTTTACTTTGTGGCAGTCCGTCTAAATTGCTCAAATCACCATCATATTTTGGACAAGCACTCAAATTGTTTTCTTTGGCCTTTAATTTGACAAGACACGGTTATTCTCGACTTTACTAAATTTTTCAAAATTCCGCCCTCCTCAAACGTTCAAATTTTACCCCTTCCCCGTCTGTCCCGGACTTAGTCATGTCGAAGTCAGAGATTAATTCCGGGATGGGCGTGTCTGAACTAATGGACATGGGCACGTTAATAGAGTTCCCTTCCCTTCCCGATAATACATAACCAGTATCTAATTCAACTTTCTAACTAATGTTACGGAAATATCCGATGTTGGCCGAGGTCGAACTACCTGATGGGTCGAACACTTTCTCAAGCACTGACGGGGTTTGAGCCAACGGGATGTACATTTTCCCGAGGAACATGTCTCGCCCGCTCTCCACCCCCACCTCCAAACTGCACTCGCCACAGACCGAGTGATACCGACCTAGTCCTTTAATTGGACACATATCTACAACTGCATTCATTCACCTACCTCCCCTGCGCGTGCTGTAACCTCACCGTGGTGCAGGGGTGTAACATTCTCTTTGAGAATGGCCAATACAGCACAAATTGAAGTTTAGAGTAAAATTCGGTGTCCGTAAAATTCTGTGATATTTGTATTTGTATTTTTGGCACAGTTCTTTACACTGTTTTTGTTTAAACCTTGAATTTTTATATTGATGTTGATCATCACTTTATTTATTTGCATTACCATAGTTTGACACCCAATAGCCGATGTATTTTTCGTGCTGGGGTGTCGTTAAACATTCATTCATTCATTCATTCACCTACCTCATCACTTAACATATCCAGTTTCTGAATAATAATGTCGTCGTCGTCATCATAGTCGTCATCGTCGTCGTCATCATATATTTCTGAAATCAATACAAAGAACTTGAAAACAGACATGCATTGTACAAATTCACCAAAAGGGTCAAATATGTGCCAAGTCCTTTATTAGTTAATCAACTAAGGCCAGATATTTTTTTATATTATGGTTTACGAGCTAATTCTTGCACAAAACAATATCGGGAATCGGAATAAAAATTAAAATTAAAATACCAGGAAATTGCAATGTCACATAACATAAGGATTAAAATAATTTGTACTCCCTATGGAATATTACATGTTACTTATTTTAGATATACAACACTGCATTCATCTAAAACAGTGTCCAAAGGATGCAAACATCTTAATATTATTATTTTGTTTTTGTTGGGGGTTTTTAAATGTAGATTTAATAAATTGATGGTATCGGCAGCAATGAAAAAAGGCACCTTTTAAAAATTATTTTTATTCTAAATCAAGAAAATTCATGTTGGCGGGCCAGTTAAACAGAATAAAATGTCTGGTCCAATTTAGTTCTGCATATGGTACCCACATAAATAGAGAACACAAATTATTTACCAGTTGAAAAGTACAGATTCCTCTTAGTATTGACAAATTAGTTTTGTCATAGATCATCGGTTATACTTGGTTGGTGTAGCAAAACTGGAGGTATCCCTACTGAATGCGGTGAGACGTAGCCCAGTGGTAAAGCGCTCGCTTGATGCGCGGTCGGTTTGGGATCGATTCCAGTCAGTGGGCCAATTGGGCTATTTCTCGCTCCAGCCAGTGCACCACGACTGGTACATAAAAGGCCGTGGTATGTGCTATCCTGTGTGTGGGATGGTGCATATAAAAGATCACTTGCTGCTAATCGAAAAGAGTAGCCCATGAAGTGACGACAGCGGGTTTCCTACCTCCATATCAAATGTGTTGGAGTGCTTCGTTAAATAAAACATTTCCTTCCTTCCCTACTGAATATGCACTCACGTGCTTTAAGTGTCTGGTGTCTAAACAGTCAAATATTTCATATTTATAGGATATTAAACGAGCGTTCATTCCGTATCAGATTTATGTCCCGAGTGAAATAATTTGCATTTGTCATGAGCTTTAGCAAGTGGCAATGACAATTATTTCACGAGGAACATAAACATAATACGAAATGGTAGCGAGTATAATATCCTATTTATGACCCATAATATTAAGCACATAGGCGTACGGGCTCCCATTTTTTTTATAGGGGAACAAGCTAGCTGTTACCGAATTAAACGAAAATGCACGAATCTGCATAATAACGTTTATTCAGATTAGCATTACTACCAAATAGCTATATAGGGTTGCAAATGAATCACTATGTATTTTTACATAAAAATAAATGGTATCTAACGGACACGAATGTATTATTCTATTTATTACATATCCTCAAAAAACCAGGTTTTAAGCAAATGTTAACATTTTTATCTATTAAAAGATAATTACAACCCTTTGCACTTGTAGTTGCCTTACGCGTCTCAGACACATGATTGCCAGGTTAACTATTATTCTCTATCTAACAACCACTCATATAATATTCTCTATCACAGTTACTGCCTTAGTGCTGGTAGAAACACTCACCTGAGGGCGAGATGGAACGATAATGAATCATAGAATGTGCAGACTTTTTAGCTCTCGCAAAGACGTTGGCTTCAATCCTCGCGTACTTGTCTCTGATAAACTGAGCTCTCATACCCGAGATAATAGCTTTTCGTTTCTGGTCCCAACCGATCAGCCGGCCATCGAAATCGGGTCCATTCAGATAAAAGACGCGGCCACCGAATATGCCGAGGACAGGCGCCTTATCACCTGTGGTACTTTGCACTTCCAGCGATTCATCTTAATAAAACATCACAACAAGTATCGTCTGTGAAATAGGCCAGCACATGCATGTATCAGACATTAAAAAACCCACAAAAAACAAAACAAAAAAACAACAAAACAAAAAACACCAACATCGTAAGTTTACGTTGGCGACTAGTAGTTATACCGGGCATACATTTGCAAGTCCTTGGTATCGATTTCACGAAAAATATTTACATCATTAACACGGGTGTAGGAAGGTGCCAAAAGGGGTGGTGGGGTGGGGCACACACACACACACACACACACACACACATATAAATACATGCATAATATATATATATTAAACAAAAAAACTTGCTGCTAAAAAAAAAGGGGGCACATAACCTCTGCCACTCCCACCCACCCACCCACCCCTACCCCCGCTTCCTACACCAGTGATCCAGTGATTAGGGAAAATGGAGCACATTAAAGACAAAAGAAAATGAAATAAGTGTATTTCTAACTATATTAGTTGTACTATGATCGTAATAAGTACTGTGGTTTAGTCATAGATTTACGTTTAAGTGCACAACTAGGTTTACGATGTTTTGTGAAATTGGGACATGGGTCCAGATTTTTGAAGCTATCGTATATGCTAGGCTCAGGCTATCAACTGTCATGACGAGGTTGGCCAACTCGATGGTTGTGTTGTAATGTTCTCAACTACCGACTACGATGAGTGCGCTCAGATTAACAACTAATCGGTCGTAAGAGATGAATACGACGAGAATCGAGTTGTAAGAGCGCTCAGACTAGCGACAGTCGTGGACGTCGTTAGCAGAATGTTGGCCAATTTGGCTGTCCCTATCATTAGTGCTACAATATCTTAAAATCGTCGTAGACTATGACGTCACTATGGCCCGTGTTATAGTGACATAATAGTTAAGGACGATTTTACGATATCGTAGCGCTAAGAAATCTTCGAAAATCTGTAGCCAGGATTGAGTGTAAAACGTCTTAGACCTACTCATCAAAATGTAAAGGACGATAAAAGAGCATTCCTCAAAATAGCAATTGTCACCGGGAAAGTGGTTTGTTCAAAGAAGGGGACTGATATTACGCGCCCCTTCAGAATAAATTTAGGAGTCACGCTTAAGCTCTCTAAAACGAGGTGATGTAGACGAGTCCTTGTTTGAAAAAGGTACTCTTTGTGAACCTCAGGCACTTTGACACACTTAATGAGACAATACTTTTGCCTTAATTCCACCCACAACATTCCCTGGATTCATGTCAATAATAAGAAAATATGAATCTCCTTGAACACACGCACGCACGCAACTCCCCCCCCCCCCCCCCCCCCCCCCCCCAACAATCTTGAATTTCCAAAACAATGAGCAAAAAAGTAGGACAAAATTTGAGGCATCAAAAATGACTTGTTTCAATGTTATTTGCCATTAAATGTAAGAATCAAATTTCCTCGTTTAATTAGTTAGTATTTGTCTCGTCGGAGCCTTAACAACTATTAAATAACAAATACAGACTCGAGTGATATTTTCCATATTAAAACATGCTCGTTATAATTATCTATGTAACACATTGGTCTTTCCACTGTATCCCATTTTGCAATAATTATACTGGAAAAACCAGAGTTTTCTAAAATTGATGGCCACTCAAAGAGACTACCTTCAAAGTCGCCTTTAGGTAATAAAGGGGTCGGGACGTAGCCCAGTGGTAAAGCGCTCGATTGATGCGCGATCGGTTTGGGATCGATCCCCGTTGGTGGGCCCATTGAGTTATTTCTCGTTCTAGCCGGTGAACCACGATTGGTATATTAAAGGCCATGGTATGTGCTATCCTGTCTGTGGGATGGTGCATATAAAATCTTCCTTACTACTAATGACAAAATGTAGCGGGTTTTCTTTCTATGACCATGTCAAAATTACCAAATGTTTAACATCCAATAGCCGATGATTAAAGGGACATTCTTGAGTTTGCTGCATTGTAAGATGTTTCCGACTAATAAAATAGTTCTACGATTAAACTTGCATATTAAATATATTTTCTTGTTTAGAATATCAGTGTCTGTATATTCAATGTGTTTCTGGTCGTCTTAATATTTGTAAGAAGCCCAAACTGGATTTTGTCTTCAAATAATTTTGTACGTACATTTTTTTGGGGGAAATGAAATGAAATTTAACCTAGGTCAAATATTAGAACGATCAGAAACACATTTAATATACAGTAATTAATATATTATGTAAAACAATATATTTGTTATGTAATTACAATCATTAAAAAGTATTTGTTATCGATAACATTTTAAAACGTGCAGCAAACTCAGGAATGTCCCTTTAATACACCAGTGTGCTCTAGTAGTGTAGTTAAACAAAACAAACTTTTTTTCTTTCTTTTAGGTAATAAAGGTCACCTTCGGCTATTAAGAGAATGCTAATGGTGAACGTTTAAAGGATGCAGTGAAGTAAAATGTACCAGTCCTCTGGATATTATAAAAACAACATTTTGCATGTTGGTAGCGTATCTGCAAAATCGCTGAATTGGTAGTCCATTGACGTGTGATATAATCCACCATTACTAAAAGTTAAAAGTTAAAGTTTGTTTTGTTTAAAACGACACCAACAGAGCACATTAATTTATTAATCATCGGCTATTGGATGTCAAACATTTGGTAATTCTGATATATAGTCTTAGAGAGGAAACCCGCTAAAAAAAATAAAAAATTCAGATGCACCCCACATACCGTGGCCTTTGATATACCAGTCGTGGTGTACTGGCTGGAACGAGAAATAGCACAATAGGCCCACTGACGGGGATCGATCAAATACAGACCGAGCATCAGGCGAGCGCTTTAACACTGGACTACGTCCCGCAACCCCCCCCCCCCCCCCCCCCCCCCCATATTACTACGATTATTTAAGAAGTTTCCAAAACAGACGAAATGGTGTCATTAAATTATTATGACACAAAATTTGAAATCCAGAGTCCTGCGTACAAAAGTAATAAGCATTGGCGGATCCAGAAAATCCATTTACAGGGGGACCCCAATGACATGAGGCGGAATACCAAAAGAACTTTGGGGGAGGTTTAGAGGGGCATCGTAAGAAAAAGAAAAAGAAAATTAATATATAATAAAATTATAACTATCCGCCTCTGATAAGTGTAATGTCTTAAAAATTTGGTCTGTAACTTTTCCTACTGATATATCGGGCTACAAACGTACTGTGAAATCACTTTTATTCGTGGTGGTCTAATTTTCGTATGAGTTGTGAACTAAAGTAAAGTTTGTTTTATTTAACGACGCCACTAGAGCACGTGGATTTTCTATCTTATCATCGGTTATTGGACGTCAAACATATGGTCATTCTGACACTATTTTTTAGAGGAAACCCGCTGTCGCCACATAGGCTACTCTTTTACGACAGGCAGCAAGGGATCTTTTATTTGCGCTTCCCACAGGCAGGATAGCACAAACCATGACCTTTGTCGAACCAGTTATGGATCACTGGTCGGTGCAAGTGGTTTACACCTACCCATTGAGCCTTGCGGAGCACTCACTCAGGGTTTGGAGTCGGTATCTGGATTAAAAATCCCATGCCTCGACTGGGATCCGAACCCAGTACCTACCAGCCTGTAGACCGATGGCCTAACCACGACGCCACCGAGGCCGGTTCAAAGAATTGAAGAACACAACAATAATATAATACATATATACACATAATATTATTTTATGATAATACGTTTTAGATCCACAAATCTATAGTCCTTCGCACAGGGAACGCCCTTTTTGGTACTATGGTATTTTCTACAAGTTATTTATTTTAAATTGCACATATTGTTTGTTTTGTTTGTTTTGGGTTTTTTCAAAACACTTTTATTTTTCTTCTTATGTCAAACCAAAGTGAAATGTTTACAACAAAAACAAAATTAAATTTAAAAATTCGTAGGAGGATGGAACAGACTATAAGTACTCAACAAATTGTGTATTTTAGCAAAACAACGAAAATTATGATAATAAAGGATTTTTATAGTAGCATGATTCGGTACTTGCACAAATCGCAAGTATTGGGTCGGAATCCGAAACTACCTAGTTCACATTCTAGTGGAATACTAAAAACAAAACAAAACAAAACAAAAAACTAAATGTCCCCAAATTCAACATTTGCGTGTGACGTGCTAACTATGGTTACACCAACATCAGTATGTAGATTTAAAGTTTGTTTTAAATATACTGACGTCCAAAAGAAACTTTACATACATACAAATTTGAATAATCGGATAAATATTGTTGCTGATCGAAAAGAAACAAGTTCGTAACCACCTTACCAAAACTTTGAATGTATCACAAAGTGCATTGTGACGTTTAGATGTTGAACTTCATTATATTTTCATATTACACAGTACATAAGTATACTTTATTTTTATCATGTTTATTAAATTCCTAGGTGTGAAAACATAGAATTAGCAACTTAAATCAAGTATATATGTCCTGGCAGCCGAAATGTTGGCAAATAGTTTTTTGATGGCGGTCATTTTGAAAATCAAGATGGCGGCAACATGTCCTGTTTTTATATGAGAGATAATAAAAAATTGTAATAAAAGTTTGTTGGTGTTCTATAATACAATTTGAAGCCTTGTAGTTTCTTTTGGCCGTCAGTATATATATATATATATATATATATATATATATATATATATATATATATATATATATATATATATATATATCTTCTTACCACACATTGCAATATGCTTGGAATCGCAGACAGTCGAATGAAACAGGATGTTTTGTTCCTGAAGTTTCACACTTCTAATGAATTGCACAAATGGACATGAGCATGTCAGCTGATGGTTCCTAATATCACTGTAATTTAAGATTCAGTAAAATGTCAATTTCAAGCCATATACCATATACTGAAGACAGAGACAGAGATACAAGATGATGGATGGATGAAAGATGAAAGCATGTATGTGTGCATGGATGGATGGATGCAGGTTCGAATGGATGGCGGGTGAATACATGGATGGATGGATGGATGTGAATGGATGGATGGATGTGAATGAATGGATGGATGGATATATGGATGAATGGATGGATATATGGATGGATGGATGGATGGAAGATGAATACATGTATGTATACATGGATGTATGCATGCACGGATGGATGGATGAAAGGATGGATAGATTATTGGTTGATGGATGGATGGATGGATGGGTTTAAATAAATATAGAGATAGACACAGCTAATAGTAGGTAGTAATGTAGGTACTTTCCTACACGCCTACCTACCTAATCCACCACCCAGCTACAATGTAGCACATATACCTATATACATTTAAGACTAAACAAAAAGTTGGATTTTCCTAAATATTGGGATTTAATTTGTTTTCTGAACAAGAAACCAAGCAGGACAGAGTTATAATGGGTGTGCAGTGTTAAAAACAAGACTTGTAGATAGAATAGATAGAATCTACTGTGTTAATATTGGCTTCAGGTCATATTGACCAATATTCCACTTCTGACATGCTGAATGGAATGGACGGGGGCATAGGCAGGGTTTCTGCCAGAGGGTAAAACGGGTATGGCGCCATACCCATGTTTTTTTATGTTTTTTTGCAGATGTTATTTTTTTAAGTTAACTTTTTAATAAAATGAATTATTCATTACTGTATGATATTCTTAACCCTAACCCTAACCGTAACCCATTTTGTTGCTGGGTGAGGGCCCTGTTCACTGTGGTTGCTTTCAATTCCATAGCGCCATACCCAAAAATGTCTTTCTAGCAGAAACACTGATAGGCTGGGTGGGTGGTGATGGTGGTGGTGGGGGTTTGAATGGGTGAAACACCACCACTAACGCTAAAACGTTTTGTTTGTTTGCTTGTTGTTGTTTGTGTGTGTGTGTGTGTGTGTGTGTGTGTGTGTGTGTGTGTGTGTGTGTGTGTGTGTGTATGTGTGTGTTTGTTTGTTTGTGTGTTTGTTTTACAGTGCAATATTAGTCTATTCGTATAGGTATCCAGGGAAGGTCAAAAAGGTCAGCTAGGTTCATATTGGAACACTCGTGCAACCCAAGTCCAGATCGTGCTGTACCCTGGGTGAAATATGTACGTTTTAAATCAACTCACATAACCAATATTCCGCGATGTCGTTTGATGCACATTGAAAGTTTTTGTAGATCTTTGTTCATTAAGTAGCTGCAATGAAGTACTTGCTTAAAAACACCACAGCCAGGGAAGCAAATTGGAAAAGCCTTTTCATCGGATGTCGTCCATAGTGTACTGATCAACAGAAACACCATCCACATTCTGTCGATCAAGTGAACTGGATTAACATTTGCTTTTGGGGGGTTTTCTTTTTGTTTCCTTTATAACTATTACTAATTAATATAGATCTATTATGCATGAAATAGTTTTGTATTACACACCAGTGTAAGATATTGCTCATATCATTACATAATAATCACTCAATATGACACAATCACTCAATATAATAATAATATCTGTATATTGTGAGCGTGACGTAGATCACTTGCTGACCCAATTCGTAGAAAAATAACGTGTTTGTTTGCAGTTGGTTTGCGACAAAGTATTTTACAAAGGTAGTCCGTTGGGCGACCATCGATTTTAGGTTCTGGTGAGTATGGTACTAGTTGAAAAAGAAACACTGATACTGAATCGAATGTGACAAAACACAGCGTCTATGTTGGCGTGAACTACAGATCTGGCAGCAGAAGACCTAGAACATGTTCTATATTTTGACAGCGCCAACACAATGAATAAAGATAAAATTCATATAAAATATATTCATTTATTAAGTTTTAAACCCACACCATCTCAAATAACACTTTATTGGGGGTAGGCCTAAAAGAGCAGTGTAAATTAAAACAAAAATTATTTACAAATTACCATCAAACTGCATAGGTTAACTCTTATTTTTGTGATACAAGTTTTAAGGTAAATGTTGGAACACCCAAGGTAATCTGAATGACACAACCATAATACATGATCAAGGCCGTATCTCTGCACAAAGCAGAGTCGAATGGGCATTTGGCAAAACAGTGGATGATTCCATGGATCTCTATCTAGGAGAACAGCAACTCCCGAGGAAATAATTTGCTGGGAATTTCACCCCTCTTTTATCACCACAAAGTTTATTCCATCCCTCTTGCATCGCCACACAGAGGACTGCCACTCCCAGACTAGTTTACTAAAGCACGCGCAGTTCTACATTTAGTCTGTTTCTACTGCATTACCTTTTACCCTGTATTGAAAATGAGATTTAATATGTTTCGTTTAATGGTACTTTGTACAGAAACATTTTATTTATACTGGATTTCTTTTTCAATTTTTTTTTTTTTGGTATGGGTTTAAAACTTAACAACGTATTTTTATATCAATTTTTACTTTATTCATTATGAAGTTCAACGTCAATTCATTGGTTTTCTTTAATGCAAACGGTTATTATTTAACAAAAAAACACTATAGTTTTAATTTTACCCATGCAGTTAAATTTCAATGTGACAATTAGAAGGCTAGTTGAATTTGAGGCCAGTAAGATTTTTCTTCAACTGGCCCTGCTTGCGACCTGGTTTTCATGTTAATTTTCAACCCTTCTTACCAGGTTTGAAGCAAATTTTAACACCTTTTTCGACTAAAAGTTATTTACAGCCCTTTCACTTGTATAACGCGTGGCGTCACAGACAAATGATTGTCAGGTTAACTATACGTTACAGTGTAATCGATTTCGATCGTGCTGTTTTTTCAGTGGATGTAATGACCTTGGGCTTGTAACTCAAAACAGTCGTAAATATTTTGGTGTTACGTGTTCGCCACGACAGTACTTCGACAGTCGTAGGGAAAGTTTAGTAGTATAACCCGAATCATACGTAGCTTTGGCAATAAAACATAGGTAACTCTACAGGAACACGACTGTAACTCGAAAGACTTATACACTTACGACAAGGGAATTCCCAGGGCCTTACCCTCGGGGGGGGGGGGGGAGCAGTTACCCCCTGAGAATCTCACCTTTTTTTCGTTACTTTTTTTTTCAATCCCAAAAATAGCATACACATCTCAGGGTTTAATTTGTATAGTGTTTCATTTGTTTATAAAAAGTAGTGCCCCTCCCTAGGATTTTGATCAGGGTACGGCCCTGATTCCCCTATTGCCACCAATGAGATCCGTATAAATGCTTGTAACACGTACTGACAACAGACGGGTGGATGTAGTTCAGTGGTAGAGTGTTCTCTTGAGGTGCGATGGGTCGATGCAGAATCAGTCGCCCTTGGTGTACTTGAATGTTTTTCCCCCCATATTAGTGCCCCACGACTGATATTTCAAAGACTGTTATATACTGTCATATCTGTAAAAATCGCGTGCTTACTTTTGAAAGGAGTAGCCTGTGGCAGCAGCGGCCCAGCGAGTACCCCTTCTCGCGCCCCGAAGTGTCGAAATAACCATGTTAGACATCAAATTGTTGTAGTTTATCAAATGTGCTGAGGTGTCGTTAAATAAATTACAAATCACGTAATTAACATAAGACTGTAATTACAGATACAGAAGCAGACACCAATTGCGATCAGTGCATTTAATTGGTAAGATCACCTTCTAACGTCGCACACAATTCAGTTCAACGAGACTCCTATAGGGTGTCTCCCACCAATCTACAGTGCCCGTCCCGATCTAACGTCGCACACAAGTCAGTTCAACGAGACTCCTATAGGGTGCCTCCCACCAAACTACAGTGCCCGTCCCGATCTAACGTCGCACACAATTCAGTTCAACGACACTCCTATAGGGTGCCTCCCACCAATCTACAGTGCCCGTCCCGATCTAACGTCGCACACAATTCAGTTCAACGAGACTCCTATAGGGTGCCTCCCACCAATCTACAGTGCCCGTCTCAGGACACTCAAAACGATCCCCCAACAGCTGATTCCTTCTATGGACTAACTGGGCATCTATGGGAGTAAAACCACCACAGCCTCCGTGAAGGCAAGGTTCCAGCAACGACCTAGCATTCGACCAACTAAGTCAAAACAAACAAAACAAACTAGCTCCATTTCATGTTCGGTGAACCGTTTTAAATTATGTGTCCAAATTACCTTCACAAAATTACGCAACAGTTTTTATTTCACTATAATCCCACGTGACATTTCAAATTCAATAGCACCAAAACCACCACCCTTCCCGATCTCAGTCGGCCTACTTGTGCTCCCCCCATGCACATACTAGCATATGTGATTCCCTCTTTCACACACACACACACCCCTCCCCACACACACACACCCACCCCCAAAAAAACCCACCCCAAAAAACCCAAACAAACAAACAAAACCTTTCTTGTCCTGAAGGGGGGAACCGGCGAGAGCCGACACCTGTCATGGTCGTACATAGGATTTTGTAAAGGGGGGTTCCAAAATAGATTGCAGAGATATTGGGCATATATTTCTATGTTGAGTAAATATAATAATGTCCGATATCAATGTCAGATATATTAAATTATAAAAAAACCGATTTCAGGGGGGGTTCGGTCGAACCCATCGAACCCCCCCCCATGTACGCCCATGTAGATATATATATATATATACATACATACATACATACATATATACATATACATATATACATATACATCTCTATTTTCTTACTGTGACCCATTTTTTCAACAGACGTTTGTGTCTACATATCCATAGGGTTTGCAGAGTTAGTTCCCATGTATACATTCATTTTCATATAATACACATGGTCCTTTCAATTGAAGGTTATCTATAACCTATACTCTTCAAAAGAAGAAACGCAAAACCACATTGTCGTAACATTTGGAGAATTGATTTAATTATTGAATGGTGAGTCCGATAATTACCAAATGTTGCAGGATTGTTCACAATTCACTCTAGTCCATTGTGAGTAAGTGATAGGACACACCACCAAGGTCAAGGTCATCTGGAGTCAATACCGGGTGTGGCCTCCGCGTGTGTTGACAACTGCCTGGCACCGCCTGCCCATTGAAGCAACCAGAGTACGGATGACGTCCCGGGGGATGGTGGCCCACTCGGCCTGCAAGGCTGCTGCCAGCTCGGGCAGGGTCTGGGGCTGTGGTTGTCGCTGTCGGAGGCGTCGGTCCAACTCGTCCCATAGATGCTCAATTGGGTTCAAATCCGGTGATATCGATGGCCAAGGAAGGACATTAATGTTGTTGTTCTGTAGGAAAGCCGTTGTGAGACGTGCTGTGTGAGGCCTGGCGTTGTCATGTTGGAACACTGCGTTGGCGTTGGCCATAACTGGAACGATGTGTGGCCGGAGGATCTGGTCAATGTAGCCCTGTGCATTCAGGTTGCCCTGCACGTGGACCAGGTCAGTTCTGCCAGTGTGTGAGATGGCTGCCCACACCATGACACTACCCCCGCCGAATCTGTCCACTTCCTGCACGCAGTTTGCCGCATAACGTTCACCACGACGCCTATACACGCGACATCTTCCATCATGACGTCGGAGCAGAAATCGGGACTCGTCACTGAACCACACCTGTCTGCATCGCAGTTGAGGCCATCGTCGATGAATCTGGCACCACTGCAGTCGGAGTCGACGGTGTTGTGGTGTTAAGATGACACCTCGAACTGGACGCCTGGCACGAATTCCTACCTCACGTAGGCGGTTCCGTACGGTCTGGTCGGATATCCTGCGCAAACCTGGTATTGCTGTGGCTGTGGAGGTGGCAGTAGTCAATCGTTCCCGAAGGTGGCGTACCCGGATGTAGCGGTCCTGCCCGGGGGTAGTGACCCGTGGTCGACCGGATCTAGGGAGGTCACGTGTTGATCCATGTTGCTGGTAACGGTCCCACAGTCTGGAGATGGTGCTTGGGGACACATGGAATGCCCTGGCAACGTCCGTTCTGGATTCGCCTGCGTCTAGTCGGCCGATGGCATTGTTTCTCTGCGGTTCACTGAGACGTGGCATGTCCTGGATTGTCAACTGTCGGCCAAATACAGAGGCCAGGCAAGCGAACACCCTGCACTTTTATACTGTCGGTGTTCATGTTGCACGTGCAGACAACGCACGTGCAGTGGTGACATGGTTTGCACGTGGCTGCGTTTTTGCGAATATTCACATTTTGGAACTTTATTGTACAGTAGCTGCGTTTTATCGAATGTAACCGTGGGAATGTGTTTGGGACATGCAATGACCTTATATTCACAAAGCATGAACCGGTAGGAAACATAAAATCGGAGTTATAACCCATTTGTACCCTTTTGCGTTTCTTTTTTTGAAGAGTATATAATATACTACACCATGGGCGTACATAGGATTTTGAAAAGGGGGGTTCCAAAATAGATTGCAGAGATATTGGGCATATATTACTATGTTGAGTAAATATAATAATGTCAGATATCAATGTCAGATATATTAAATTATAAAAAAAAGCGATTTCAGGGGGGGTTCGGTCGAACCCATCGACCCCCCCCCCCCCCCATGTACGCCCATGCCTGTGCCCATGATAGGCGTGTGCTACAACAACTTTTTCTGAATGTGCACGTTAAATCCTATTACCTGACGTCATTAGGGTTAGAATCATTCCTCCCTCTGACTTCTTATCACACAAACTAATGTTACGTCCATGGTACCACTGGTCTAGGATAGAACTAAATTTTGTCGTAAATCTGGAAATTTACGCCTGTCATAGGTGAGAAGTAAAATTACGAGTGGTTCGTGTTATACACGTACCTAACGTTTTAGTATTGCTTTCCGACTAACGTAAGTTTAGTACACCCTTCCGACTGCTTCGAGTTACAAGCCCGTCATCCATCACCTAGGAGCAGCCAGTCGTGTGTCGTATGTCTTGAAATTGTTATAGTATGTGTTACCAAAAATAATGACCGGGTGTGTAAGTTATTTATTTCTGATCCGATTGTTAACTAAATTGGATTATATATATATAACCCACCCCCAAATTTTTTTAAATCTAGAATGCAGGAGATGCATTTTCCTGCATTCTGGGAAGTAAATTTGAAATGTTCCGTCATATAGTTCACATCGTCGGACTTTTTAAATTTTAATTACACATCCACGGACGGACCTCGGCAGACTATGAAGTGTGTGTGTGTGTGTGGGGGGGGGGGGGGGGGGGGGCATACGGGCTACGACACTTGAAACTTGAAATGTGTAACAGTATAACACAAAAGCTTTTGTCTATAAAATATTTACTGGGACGGCGCAGAAAAGCATTGCCTTAATGTGGCCGTACCTTTTATTTATGTGCGTGCGTGCGTGCGTGCGTGTGTGTGTGTGTGTGTTAGATTGTGGTATCTGGGAAAATGTCCTTCACAGGAGAGTCTGGCAACCTCAAGCCGTACCACTATTTTATTTTTTTCTTTTTTTCTTTTTTTTTTCTTTTTTTACACTGGATTTCCTATTAAAACTATTTCAACGAAATATTCAGAATAGATGTTTAGGCTACGGCTTTAATTTTATAAACAATATCACTTTTAATGTGCCGTTTGTCATGTGGTTCATGATGGTTTGCTCACCGTTTTAACATCGCATCCCTGGAATATTGAATTCCGTGAATAAATAGTCATTTGACTATTTCCGTATTGTGGAAATACTTTTCCATTTGTTTGCATTCAATTAAAATATAACAAACAGTGAACAAAAATAAGTAGCTAGTCGGAAGTCAACATTAGAATGGCATCCTGACGTCACAGGAAATGTCAACAAAATAAAATGACGCCAAACCCACTGCGCTATGACGTCATAAAATATGTGAGGGTTTTTGTGTTGTTCTACTTGGTGTTTGTGTGTGTGTGTGTGTGTGTGTGTGTGTGTGTTGGGGGTTGTGGGGAGGGTTTTTTTTAATGTCCAAATATATCATCATTTCGTACAGAGGGTGGGACGTAGCTAAGTGCTAAAGCGATTGCTCGATGCGCGGTCGGTCTGGGATCGATCCCCGTCGGTGGGCCCATTGGGATATTTCTCGTTTCAGCCAGTGCACCACGACTGGCATGTCAAAGACCGTGGTATGTACTACCAAGTCTGTGGGATGGTGCATATAAAAGATCCCTTTTTGCTAATCGAAAAAAGTAGCCCATGAAGTGGCGACAGCGGGTTTCCTCTCGCAATATCTGTGTGGTCCTTAACTATAATATATGTCTGACGCCATATAACCGTAAATAAAATGTGTTGAGTGCGTCGTTAAATAAAACATTTCCTTCCTTCCTTCCATTTCGTACGATTACGCCATCTACCGACAACGTCATAAACTACTGGGAAAAAAAGTCTATAGTTGCGCTGTTACCTATTACAACATGTATGTCTACCAAATAGACCTTGGATAAATCCGAAATAGAGGCGTAGCGTGGTCTGAACGAGGAGTGTGGGGGGGGGGGGGGGGGGGGGGGGGGGGGGGGAGGGGGGGCGATTATGAACCTGGTGCACACTGTCATAGATCTACATTACTTAAGGTCTGTATGAATATCCGGGAATATTACAATGGTAAAAAAATAAAAATTGTTTTAGTCAGGAAGATTCGTTTGACACACACACACACACACACACACACACACACATACACACACACACACACAACCTACGCCCAGAGACATTAAAAAATAAATGTCCCTGCCCTGTAACTTTTTTAACGTGCCTGCATCTCTTTTAACGTGTCTGTATCAAATAAAAAGTGCAGGCTAAACACTGGTGTGTGTGTGTGTGTGTGTGTGTGTGTGTGTGTGTGTTGCGCCCCCTTTAATCAAAGGGAACTCGCTTGATGCCGTCATTGCTAAACATCTGAACTGAAATAGGAGTAAAATATTAAAACAGTAAATATTAAAATAGTAATTTCACCGTTATTACTAAATATCTGAATCTCAGCGCCATCGGTCATGATAAAAACTACATGTAAATTATCAACTAGGTCATTGAACTCTGTTGACTGTTCATAGCACGTGCGTAATGCCTTAGCAAGTAATTCATATTCTTCTTTTGGTACAGATGCCTTTAGATTTGTTAGAAACAAAGCTGAGAAAACCTCCTTTTTTTCATCTGAGAATACAATAGACCCTTCTTTATCGAAGAGTTGCATGGTGTTCTACGTACAGGGCCGGATGTAGACCTTAGGGGACCCGGGGCACGTCAGGTTCGGAGGCCCTTCAATATAGAAATTAAATTACATGACAACGAAAAAAAATGAACTAATTTTATAATTATTAAAAAAAGTTAATAAAGGAAGTTCTTAAACGGGGGAGGGGGGGGCTCTGGCAGGGGGACCCGGGCAATTTTCCACTTTGCCCCCTTATAAATCCGGCAATGTCTACGTAGAGCTCATCATACTTCAGTAGGACCTGATGAAATACATTATCAATTACTAAAACACTTACCTCTTTAATCTGTATCAAATTGGTTCTTTTAAACATATTTAATAAAATCTGGTTTTCCAGTGACTTTCCTTCTGATTGGAGGGGCGGAATTTAGCTCAGTCAGCTGAGTGCTCACTTGAGATGCTTGCATGGATCTGTTAAACTGATTTGGGGTTTTCTCGTCCCAACCAGTGCACCACAACTAGTCCGTGGTATGTGCATGATTTCCTGTCTGTGGGGCAGTGCATATAAAAGATCCCTTGCTGCACTAGGAAAAATGTAGCGAGTTTCCTCTAACGACTACGTGTCAGAATTACCAAATGTTTGACATCCAATAGCCGACGATTGATTAACCAATGTGCTCTAGTGGTTTCGTTAAACAAAACAAACGTTTTCTGACTGGAGGAAAGCAATTATTATCCCTATGCTCAAGCCTAGTAAGGATCCCACAGATCCTGTCAGTTATCGCCTTATTGCTTTGACAAGTTGCATCTGTAAAACCCTTTAACGAAAGTTTGTTTTTGTTTAACGACACCATTAGAGCACATCAATTTATTAATCATCGGCTATTGGATGTCAAAAATTTGGTATTTTTGACATATATTTTTAGAGAGGAAACCCGCTATATTTTTCCATTAGCAGCAAGGAATCTTTTATATGCACTATCCCACAGACAGGATAGCACATATCACGGCCTTTGGTATACCAGTCGTGGTGCACTGGCTGGAAAGGCCCTTTAACGAATGAACAACCGTAGACTTGTCTAGTATTTTGAGTCTCACACATTACTTACCGGTACTAATGTGCAATGTGGATTCAGATGGAGACGTGACACGGTTGCTCATCTTGTTAGATTTGAAATGTTTTACAGAGAAGCTTTCATTCATAACCAGCATTTGGTATCGGTATATATTTTAGTTGGAGAAGGCTTAAGATACCACCATAACCTCCATGACATGGTTCCAGTGTACCACAACTAGTCAAAGGCCGTGGTATGTGATTTCCTGTCTGTGGGAAAGTGCATATAAAAGATCCCTTGCTGCATTAGGAAAAATGTAGCGGGTTTCCTCTGATGACTAAGTGTCATAATTACCAAATGTTTGACATCCAATAGCCGATGATTAATTAATCAATGTGTTCTAGTGGTGTCGTTAAACAAAAACAAACTTTTTAAACCGTCGGTGTTTGCTGATGGTGCGTCACATTTTGGTAGAGTGTAGTCATTTTACGCTAATATAACAAGAGAAGATGTATTTGTAGGTTGAGGTGTGGTGGAGTGTTTTCGATTCCACCCTCAACTCTGTTTAAAATTAGACATACTGGTTTTCATTATAATTTTAATATATTGATATCTGCGATATTTGTATTTTTCACAGCTCTTTACACAGTGTTTTAACTCGATTATTGAATTTTTAAATTGACATGGAGCATCCTTTTATAATAATTTTACCAGTTTTGACACCCAATAGCCGATGTATTTTCGTACTGCCCGTGCTATTAAACATTCATTCGTTCATTCATTAAATTAAATGGGGAAAAAAGGTGTTCTGAGCAGGGGGAGGGAATTCGGACCCCTTCACACCCCCCACCCCCCCCTGGATCCGCGCCTGAACTTTATAATCTTTTTAGTACTGATATAAAATTTCTGTTTCAAGATGATCTCATGAATAGAGTTTTTGAAGGGAAATCTACGTCAAATCTGAAGTTAGAATATCACACTTCTCCTCGCCACCATAACGACTTTAAAGACGAATTAATAAACCTCCAACCCCTAGTTCTGGGCATTTTCCGACAGCTATGTAAATCTAAAAGTTATTGTATACAAAAGAAAAACATTTGCTTTGTTTAACGACACCACTAAAGCACATTCATTAATTAATCATCGGCTATTGGATATCAAACATTTGATAATTCTGATACGTAGTGATCCAAGAAAAACCGGCTAAAACATTTTTTAATGCAGCAAGGGATCTTTTATATGCACCATCCCACAGACAACATAGCGCATATACCACGGCCTTTGATATACCAGTCGTAGTGCACTGACTGGGACGAGAAATAGCCCAATGGACCCACCGACGGGGATCGATCCTAAACCGACCGCGCATCAAGCGAGTGCTTTACCACTGGGCTACGTCCCGCTACCATAACAACAGACAAGGAACCTCCAACTCCAAGTCTCTTGCAGTTTCCAACATCTATGTTATTGTAAATCTAAAAAGGGCGGGACGTAGCCCAGTGGTACAGCGCTCGCTCGATGCGCGGTCCGTCTGGGATCGATCCCCGTCGGTGGGCATATTGGGCTATTTCTCGTCCCAGCCAGTGCACCACGACTGGTATATCAAAGGTTGTGGTATGTATTACCCTGTCTGTGGGATGGTGCACATTAAAGATCCCTTGCTGCTAATCGAAAAGAGTAGCCCATGAAGTGGCGACAGTGGGTTTCCTCTCTCATTATCTGTGTGGTCCTTAACCATATGTTTGACGCCATATAACCGAAAATAAAATGTTTTGAGTGTGTCATTAAATAAAACATTTCTTTATTGTTTTTTTGTAAATCTAAAAATCCATTGTATAAAAGCGCAACGAAAATGTTCAGCACGTGTTTATTGCCTAGTCCTTCCAGTTAATTGTGGCTTTGTCCCAACCCAGCGGTTCTCCTTGTAGCTGCTTGGTTAGCCACTGAGAAAGCGGCTCGAAGTATTTTTTTATCGACGATGCCGAAATCTGCCGAGTTCCAGTCAATTGGAACAGTGCCTGCTGCCAAGGAACACTCTTGCCCAAGTTCAACATTTTTCTAAACGAGAAAAATAAGTAGATTTAAAACAACTGTTTCAGAAAGGATCGCATGAAGTGGCAGTAACAGATTTTTTGGGGGGTTTTTTAATTCCCTTCTTTCTTCCTTCTTTCATTCTATCTTTCTTTTGCATACACACCTTTATTTTCTTTCTTTTTCTTCTTTCTTTTTTCTTACATTCTATCTTTCTTTTGCATACACACATTTAGTTTCTTTTTTTTTCTTCTTTCTTTCTTTCTTCTTTCATTCTATCTTTCTTTTGCATACACACATTTAGTTTCTTTATCTTTCTTTCTTTGTTCTTTTATTCTATTTTTCTTTTGCATACACGCCTTTATTTTCGTTTTCGTTCGTTTTCGTTCTTTTTCTCTTTTCTTTCTTTCCTTTCTTTCTTTCTTTCTTTCTTTCTACATGCAGCACCCAATTTTATTTAAATGAAGAAAAAAATATGGCTATTCCAGATCGGATAACATGGGGTGGGGAGGGGGGGGGGGGGGGGGGGTAATTTTTTTTATACTCACTTTCAACAAATTAAATTTTAATTTAATTTCTATATGGAAATTAATGACATCCCCCTCCCCTCCTCCACCCGCTGACGCCATATAACCGTAAATAAAATGTGTTGAGTGCGTCATTAAACAAAACATTTCTCTTTTTTTTCCTCCACCCTGGATCTAGACTTATAATCAAAATATCACTACAATTTAACAAACACAAACAAAAGGCGGAGACTATATAATTTAATACACACTATGATGTCATATCATCCCACACCAACAACCTGTCGTAATTAACCTACACACAGGCCCGTAGGAACGATATCGGGGGGGGGGGGGGGGGGGCACAATCTCTACATAGCTGGTGACTGGGTCACAGCCTTTAGTGGGTTATGGGGGCATAAACCATATTTTTATTTTTATATAGAGTAGGACAAAAAACGTACAATTTTGTTCTCAAGTGTCCCCACCCGCCACCCTCACTCCTACTGGGGGGGGTTTCGTGTGGGTTTTTTTTTTTTTTTTTTTTTTTTTTTTTTTTTTGCAATCGTCCAATTATCGGAGGTGTAATAAGTATTATTGGTGTGTCTTACTTGAACTTGGTTCCCGCCTCCTGTGACCGGTAGAAGTCGCACTGGTGAAGAGGGCCGACATGGCCGCTCGTCTGACACAGGGACTCGTAAAACTGGAACTGGGCTAAGAAGCTGATAAAGTAGCTGAAAAAAGGCAACATTACCAAAACTTGATTCATTATATTTATTTAATATCATGTTTTAAGTCGTATCTATCCTAAAATAATTGGGGGTGGACACTGGCGTATGTATGTATGTATGCATGATTTAATAAAATTTAATACAGTAAAACAAATAAAAAAGGTTTGAGTGAGGGAGGGCATTGCCCCCGTGCCTTTCTCCTCGCTACGCCACTTGGGGTGGAGGCAAAAACAAAAGTATTAATATAGGGTCTTCTCCAGTTATACAAAAGGGCACCTGACCTTTAAATTAAAAAAATATACTTTCTTGGTGGAAAGTAAGTAATACCATTCATCCCTACCCCTACTCAGTACGGCCCTGATGAACATGAAACATAAGAATAAAACTATGAACTACAGACATACTTGTAAACCAGAACATTACACCTATACAATCGCAATTTTTTTCTTTTAATCATTTATGTTTGATATAGTTATGAACGTTAAAACAAAACCAGTACATTTAGCGACATATGAACATGCACTTGTTAACATATGGCGAACATCTAAATACATTTCGATGTCTAAATATTGCAGTACATTCACAAACTCTTGGCCTTTGCATTAATAAGGATTTACTCGATATTTACACAGTTTTTAAAAATGTTTTGGTCGTCTAAATACTACAATAGGCCAACCAAAATGAACAATGTGCTTGAACTTTTAACGAGATATGGACACACAGATTTGAATAGCACGGCAGACTACCCTTACCTCATGTATGGTGAATTGTCTGGAATGTGGAATTTAGCTGCTGGGTCAAAATCATGCTCAGATCGTGGAACGGGGGCCACTATACCTTGGTACTTCAGTCTACAACAGTCACAAACAGACTAGCGAGTTAATAGGATGTTACATCAGCACATAAAAACAATATATATGGTTGTGATTTGGACAATGTACGCAAAAATTGCAATACAAGTTCTGTTCTGTTCAGTTCTCTTCAAGAAATACAATACAATTACTTTTAAACTTTAATCTTCCTGACACACAATTATCTATTAAATAAACTCATTTCAAAACACATTTATTGTATAAAATAGAATAGAATAGAATAGAAATGATGTTTAACGACAGTTACGACACCCCAACATGAAAAAAAACACGGCTATTGGGTTTCAAACTATGGTAAATGAAAAACTTAAGTGATTTACTGTATACAAGTGTTTTAAATACTTTAATAATTAAATACACAGGGCGGACGTAGTCAAGTCACAAGTGGTAAAGCGTTCGCTTGATGTGCGGTCGGTCTAGGATCAAAATTTCTGTCAAAGTGGTTACACGGTGCGCCAAATGACCAAACCAAGACATACTGCCTTGAGCTTCTATGGGCATTGTGCTATTTCTCGTTCCAGCCAGTGCACCACGACTGGCATACCAAAGGCCGTGGTATGTGCTATCCTGTCTGTGGGATGGTGCACAGTAAAATATCCTTTATTACTAATGGAAAAAATGTCGCGTGATTCCTCTCTAAGACTATGTCAGAATTATCAAATGTTTGACACCCAATAGCTGATGATTAATAAGTCAATGTGTCCTAGTGGTGTAGTTAAACAAAACAAACTTTATTTTTCAATACTTTAATAATTAAATGCATTAAAAAAAAAATGGTTATCATCCTACATACAAAAAGGTAAAACAGTTTTAAAACAAAGTGAACTATTATAATAAGCACCTCATTTCCCAAAATCTTCTATTGTATTCATTCTTGCTTATTTCTCCACTGAACACCTTCCATCTCCACTTATCAATGATATATCCAAACGGAAGGAAGGCGATTTTGTTGAGAGCCGATTTCAGTAATATCATGATATCAACCTCTGCAATTTAAAATGTCATCGTTATAGCACAATAGTCTATATAAAGCCTAAGGTAAGTAAGTAGTATCGAAATATGTTTATCTTAGACAATTACAAACATAGGCATCTTCATTAATCAAGGCTAATATTCGTTCCTCGTATTCAGCCTTGATACATGTCGTCAAGAAATCGTGCCACAAAATGCTTAAATTTCATTGGATGCGATGAGATCTGATTGCAACGAATCGCAACGCTCCTTATAGATTCCCTTGTTATGTAAACTCCATGTTGGCGGGCGAACACTGATATTGCTTTCAAGATTGTCACATGTTACCGATGCTGTGATTGGTCAGCGATGTCATCGTGTAAGGGACATAATCGGGGTTACAAATTTTCTTCCAAAAGAGGGCGCTAGTAGTGGATATCAGTAATCTTGACTACATGAAAAAAGGCTGAATACGAGGAACGAATATTAGCCTTGATTTATGAAGATGAAACAGAGGGAGGATGAGCAGGTTGGTTTTTGCCCGAATTAAACAAAAATGCCAGAATTTGGATAACAACATTTTTTGTCATATTCCAAAAGAAAAAAAATTGCTTTGAGAAAGGAGAGATGGGGCTTGTGTGGTATGGACTCAAAAATGAAGAGAAAACAATTCACTTACTTGGACTGTTCTTGTATTGTGAACCCATCAGTCCTAGAGTATCGAGATGTTTAAAACTGAGTACAGACAGAGCCATCGTGTCCCCTACAGCCTCATGGAAGGCGGAATTAGGACTGTCACGAAAAAGGGTCGGTTGATTCTCGTACGCCATGAAGTACTGCACGTGACCCATCTCGTGGTGTACAGTTTGAAGGTAATCCATCGTAACTTCTGCGCACATTTTGATTCTGAAAGAAAACAACCTTGAAATATTGATCCTCAAACAAGTTAATGTCAAGAAACAATAGCTATCCACCAAATCGCGAAATGCGAAATTAAAGTGGGATTTTGGCGAATATGCATCATTATGAAATCGCCAGAAAGATAATTTGAAAATCAAACACATACATGTATAAATCGTAAAGAACCTTGATTTATTAGAGTTTTTTTGGTAAACTGAAATTTATATTTGACTGCAGAATTTTGGACCAAATTCGCCGAATTGCTGGTACGTTTTGGGGGTCCAGTTTAGTCATTAGTTAATAAGAGAGAAATCTCTGTACTAGCACATCCTGGGTGGGAGGCGGTAATAGAATACGAACTCAGTACCTACTAGCCTCCTATCTGAGGCTTGTTTTTAAAGACTACACCACTGAAATCACTGATTTGGCTTGTATCATTCAAATAAAATTATTGCTTTACGTCTAACCAATGCCTTTACATTGAGAATATCAAAGATTCACCATGCTATAGGATGTACTAGACAATACGTATGTATTGTTTCAACGGCGACAGCCCACAATGCAACACTCACAAATGCTACTGTGAAAATAAATATTTACGACAGGGATCTTTACTCCTAATAATTACTAATAGTACAGGTCGGTTAGACATTCTTAGAATCACTTCCAATGGAAGAAAAATTGATGTATGCAATGGTCATTCCTTCGATTATATAATGGCTATTCCCGCATTTACCGTAGCCAAACCGAATCATTAAGTATAAAGATTGATAGAGAAATAGGGAGATATAACCGGCCTCGGTGATGTCGTGGTTAAGCCATTGGACATAAGGTTGGTACGTACAGTGTTCACAGCCCGGTACCGGCTCCCACCCAGAGCGAGTTTTAATGACTCAGTGGGTAGGTGTAAGACAACTACACCCTCTTCTCTCTCACTAACCACTAACAATTAACCCTCTGTCTGGACAGACAGCCCAGATAGCTTAGGTGTATGCCCAGGTCAGCGTGCTTGAACCTTAATTGGATATAAGCACGAAAATAAGTTGAAATGGAATAGGGAGATATAAATAGAGCAACAGGCGGGCGGGCAAGTAGACTAATGTTAGTCTCCGACTACCAACTACTGTCCAGTAGCTAGTCTGAGCGCTCTTACAACTCGATTATCGTATTATAACCCATTAGTCGTTATCATGAGCGCACCCCGTCGTAAGTCGAGAGGTCGAAAAATTGCAACGCAACCGCCGAATTGCTAACTTCGTCGTGACAGTTAATAATGGACAGACCGATTTTCTGGCGCATTGCCAAGCAGGGCCCAATTTCACAAAACGTACGTAAACGTAAATCTACGACAAAATCACAATTCTTCTTCTTATTATTATTATAGTACAAGAAATATAGTTTGAAGTACACATATTTCATTTTCTTTTGTCCTTACAATCCTCCATCTTCCGTAATGATGTAATTTTCTGCGTGAAATAGATGTCAAACACGTGTAAATGAATGACCGGTATGAAGTTCTGCTAGTTGCAGACGTATACTTACGATGTTTTGTGAAATAGGCCCCTGGCGTGCAGTCAGTCAGACATGCAGGTAGGCAGTCAGTCAGACATGCAGGTAGGCAGTCAGTCAGACATGCAGATAGGCAGTCAGTCAGGCATGCGGGTAAGCATGCAAGCAGATTAAATTTTATGATTTACCTGAAATCGTGTTTCTTAAACATATCATGAGCAGACGCGTGGCACTGCACTTTTCGGTCATTGGGTTTCACCAGCATGGATTTCCTCCAGAACGTGTCCGTCATGTTGTAGAGAGAGATCGAACTGAAGAACTCCTCCGCTAGTCGAAATAGTCCCATGACGTCATGCTTTCTTTTGAGAACTGTCTGCAGATGATTCTCCATGTTTTTCATTTCAGTTTGGTCCGAACTTGGAACCACGATGTCGACGATGTTACCCCACTCTTGGGCCCACATGTTTCCTGTATTGTTATATTAGCTCATTATTATAAATATACTCGCTTGAAAAAAGTTCCTATTCATCAATTACAATTTTCTTTAACCAACTGCAAAGTTTGAACATGGTTGAACGTTTAGCAAAGATAACTACATCAGTATAATTGTGTAAAGCGTGTTGTAATGCTTAGGAATGACCAAAAACTATTTCTTGGAAAGGATGCGATTATTTCCATCATTACCGTAATAAAACACATACCTTGTATCAGGCTTATTTTGTAATCAACTTTAGGAATTAAAAAAAAAATCTTCAGTTATCGTCCCATATCTTGAATTCCGGAATTAATGCAAAAATACCATATATATATATATATATATATATATATATATATATATATATATATATATATATATATATATATATATATATATATATATATATATAAAAGATATATACATGTATATATCTTTTATTTATTTATTTTTATTTTTATTATTATTATTATTATTATTATTATTATTTAAAGCAACGCGCTTAAACACTAAAATATCAGAAAATTGAAGGGGAATTTCTGTTAAATTGGTCGTACTGTTGCGCCAAATGGTCGCATCAAGACACAATCTCGAACTTCTATGGGTATTAGGACAACAAAGAGGATGTACAGAATTCAATACCCTAAGTTTTGGAAGCAAGTTTTAACCAGAATGAACGTACATTTTAAAAGAAGTATGTACCTTTAAGACTGGCGTGAGTTAATTAAAATGTTTAATATTTAGCATCCAAAAGTTACCGAAAACACACTAGAAAATTGAAAATGTATACATATACATTCAGATATAATATTTACATATATCATGATCAATTATCTTTTCTTTTTCGTTTCGTTTCTTTGTTTCTTTCTTTTTTTCTTTTTCTTTTTTCCATATGCATGCACCTTAATATGGATTTTAGAACTTGATATACTCGTGTACAGTATTTATATTTGTCGCATACCAAGAAGATGAGCAGGTATGGATCCACTGGTTCCTACGACTTTTGCGCCGTACATCTTAGTAAGCATTTTCCGTACATAGGCGTGCAGTTGAAGATAGAGTGGTCTAACTTCCAGCCACAGACGATCACACATAGCCTCGAAATCCGGCGTCTGGTCGAACAGCTTCTCTCTCCAATAGGCCCCGTAATCAGCATAGTCTGAAATTAATTTGCATTTACATATTATTTGGGGGCGGGATATAGCCCACTGGTAAATC
Source organism: Gigantopelta aegis (assembly GCF_016097555.1). Taxonomy (NCBI): domain Eukaryota; kingdom Metazoa; phylum Mollusca; class Gastropoda; order Neomphalida; family Peltospiridae; genus Gigantopelta; species Gigantopelta aegis. The sequence goes on from NC_054702.1 coordinate 28,175,274, forward strand.
GCTCGCTTGATTTGCGGACGGTCTACGCTCGTGGACCGACTGGGCTGTTTCTCGTTCTTGCCAATGAACCAGGGTCGTGGCGGAAAGCATTATAGAAACTTAAAGACAATTTTCTTCTTAACCGTTTAAGGAGTTTTAGACTATTAACTACTCCGTTGCCCCCCCCCCCCCCCCCCAAAAAAAAAAAATCCTAGGTACGGCCCTGTGAACCATATTTTTCTTGTTTAGGATACCAGTGTCCTCATATTCAGTGTGTTTGCGGTCGTGTGTTACTGTTTGTAGCAGTTATTATGCATTTTACTTTGTGATATATAGTTTTACAAAATTATTGGAAATTGACATAGCGCGCTCGCACATACAGCCACAGCCACACGCACAGCCACACCCATACACACGCACCTCGTTCCGTTGCCACTGTACTGAACAGCAATAGGAGGTATCTTAGTCTTATAAGCATTTTTTTTTTTAATAAATGACAAAACTTACCACGGCCAAAACAATATACTGGAAGCTGGTAATATTGGTTTATTTTTACAGTGTCTATGTAATACGTACTTTTTTCGACCGCGCCTTCATTGAGCAGGGTCACGAATGTTTCATACAAGGGTTTAATTCTAGGACCAGTGACATCCCGCCATCCTTTCCATGCCCACAAAAGTTCCGCCGGATCTCTGCTGTTGGCCATAACATTTTCCAGTTCCGGTTCCAGCGGCAGACATTTGTGCGGATCTTCTATTCTGCAGACTTTTCCAGTGTTGTAAATCGTCACCATATCACTTCTAGTAGTGCTGGTGTGTCTTTAATAATTAACATAAAAAAGGAACTAATAATTTTACAGGGCTCGAAATAGGAAGCAAAATACGGCCTGCTATTATTTTTTAAAGAAAGCAGGTCACCAGAGATATGTCCTGTTAAGAAAACAATGTGGCCTGCTGGGGAAAAAAAAGATATCATGGGGTGAGGTGTTGGTTTTATTTAGACTATAGTAGGTGAAAAATTGTGACCTCTCAGATGGATTTTAAATCATTATGGAATTAAAATATAACATAATTATGCGCTAAATAGCAAATGAAATAATCATACAAACATTTATCTCTTTAAAACAATCACCTGCGATATTTTTCGGTGATGTTAGCAGTTGAAGTGATACTTCACCGGCTAGGTCTAAAACATTTTGTAAATGGCTATACAATATTAATAACTGGAAGCAAGAACGTGCAAAGTATAATTTACAGATATTAATTATTTTAGGCTTTGAAATTTTAAACTTCAAATATATATATATATATATATATATATATATATATATATATATATCGTTTATTTAAATTAACACCTAAACAATTTTATACTGGCGTATCCAGTATGTTGTATAGGGGCAGTGAGCAACCACACTGTTTATGGGTCGTGTATGTGTTTGATGATCGCACTGCAGTAATACTCACTCAACTATGTTAGGATCTCTAGACTTTGCATATGACTGGAGAAACCTCATCATTCTTCTGTGAGTCTGGTCCAGCACACTGGGATCGACAGCCTTAGCCTCGTCTAGCAACTGTTGATAAATCTCTGACGCCTCGCGGTCTATATCGCCAACCTGTGACGAGGAAATGGAAGTGGAAATGTTTTCTTTAACGACGCACTCAACACATTTTATTTACGGTTATATGGCGTCGGACATATGTTTAAGGACAACACAGATATTGAGGGAAGAAACTCGCTGTCGCCACTTCATGGTCACCTCTTTTCGATTAGCAGCAAGGGATCTTTTATATACACCATCCCACAGACAGAATAGCACATACCACGGCCTTTGATATACCAGTTGTGGTGCACTGGCTGGAACGAGAAATAGCTCAATAGGCCCACCGACGGGGATCGATCCCAGACCGACTGCGCAGTAAGCGAGCGCTTTACCACTGAGCTACGTCCCGCCCCTAAATCTGTGAAGAGATACGGCAACTCCAATTGAATCGGAATATTTCAGCCAGAATCAAACCACTGATGCACGGCAGTTGGCCCCAATTTAGCAATGCAATCTTTACCTTCAGTAATTACTTTAACGTCTGTATATGTTGGTTTTACCAGTAGTGTAATCAGAATCTGGAATGGTGGTCGAATATGAACCTAGTGGACCCTTCTGTCTACATTTTCTTTAGACACATATACAATGTAGGAATAGCCTAATATTGAATGTTAAAATGTTTTAGCGTTGGGGGAGGTCTTTCGAACCTAGCGAACATTCCCCCCCCCCCCCCAGCCTACTCCCATGTCAACAACATACGTCTATCCCAATGATGTCGATGAAAAAAAAATCTTCAAATAATTGCTTTGCTCGTGATTCCTTTCACATTCTTTTAACCTGTATATAAAAATACGGCTAGTGTGCACTTGTGTTAAAAATGTCCATTTTATCATTTCCAACGACCAAAGGATCATTAAATGCATTCGGTTGGAGATGTCGAAGAATACTTAATTAGCCGAGTCAGTTTATAACGTTCACTAGTAAATAATTTAATCTCAGTTCACAGGCACACACATATACATTATTCATAACATAAATATATATCACATAATTACACATACACACAATATACTAAAAGGTAAAAGTTATTGTGACATGGATTGTTTGGAGTAATAAATTTGTAAATGGATTTATGGATGTAAACCAGAGAAAATGTGCATGAAACAGCTCAAATAAATGCAACCAAGCAGTTGTTGCAGCGAGTGCATGCTTTGTGGCAAGAAACATGGACTATTCGGGAGAACTCCTGTCCAGTGTTCGCCATAAAAGATCAGTCATTCAGTCGCAAATCACTACCACTCTGTGCAGCCTTCAAAAGTCCAGAAGTCAGAAAAACACCATTAGTGAACTGTTTGAGGCAATTTTGTCATGCCACGCCTCAGTGAAATGACAGATGACGCGTCATAGGGACCTCGCAGCGTGACGTCGCACATCAATTCAACATCCACAGAAACACCATATGGCACTTATGGCAACGATATCAACAACCAGGTCAGGGACCGTCCCCGTAGCGGCAGACCACCCGTGACAGCCCCTCGCCACTGCGAAACAGGCATTCCCAGGAACTTTCTCCAGCGTTTAGTGGCCTCGATGAGACGACGGTGTCAGGCCTGTATCAAGGCTCAAGGTGGACACACTCGCTACTGACTGTATGAACTTCGCTCTGGACCCCCTCTAGTGATGTGGCTCATTTGCATATGGCAGGTGCGCCCTTTTCATGAACTATTGTTCGTTTCCATACCTTCGAACATTTCTCTTTCCATATTATAACGTTTCATACACGGCAGTAAAAACTTATCATCAATTATCTTTGTTTTTTGTGTGTCACAACCTTTGCCTTTTAGTATGCATACTCGTGTACATACAGTTGCTAATACTTAACCAATAAACATGGTTCAAAGTATCACCAATAACGTTTGCCTTTTAGTATACATTATCCATAGTTATCACTTAATTATACATACACATAATACATTAACCATAATCCACCATATAGTTACATAATAATACATTGCAGTACATTGTGGAGAGTGATACGTAGATCTATTATAAATATAAATTATCTTTTCTCTAAGTTGTTGCTGCTAATAAATATTTACACAATTTTGTTAACTACTTTACGTTATTAATGGACAGTAATTGTATTAATTTGAATGAAGATCGTCGGGTATAATAATATGGTTAAATATATCTGCCTCTCAGACTACAATAAAATGGACAAACTAATATGAAGTGGAACTTATCTTCAACTACCGGCCTTAGTGGCGTCGTGGTTAGGCCATCGGTCTTCAGGCTGGTAGGTACTGGGTTCGGATCCCAGTCGAGGCATGGGATTTTTAATCCAGATACCGACTCCAAACCCTGAGTGAGTGCTCCGCAAGGCTCAATGGGTAGGTGTAAACCACTTGCACCGACCAGTGATCCATAACTGGTTCAACAAAGGCCATGGTTTGTGCTATCCTGCCTGTGGGAAGCGCAAATAAAAGATCCCTTGCTGCTAATCGGAAAGAGTAGCCCATGTAGTGGCGACAGCGTGTTTCCTCTCAAAATCTGTGTGGTCCTTAACCATGTCTGACGCCATATAACCGTAAATAAAATCTGTTGAGTACGTCGTTAGATAAAAATTTCTTTCTTTCTTTATCTTCAACTGATCTTTTAGTATTGTGGTATTATAGTATAAACGAAAATGTCATTAGAACACACAGTTACTCAGATATTTTAAAGGCATAACTAATATTCATTAAAGCTAATTCTACCAGAACATTAGTAATACATTAGTTTGTGTGTTCCACCTGCATAAATACAGAGGCACCTTAAAACTGAGACTTACGGTTGAATCACGTTAGAGCTGGTTTAATCAGTCCTAAACCACAACGAATGTTAATTGATTGCAGTAATACCAGGCATTTCTGTGTATATGAACGACAAAACCATTAACACTTTTGATATCGTATATCTGCACAAGGCAGAGTGAAAAGGAAGTTTGACAATGCCCTGCTGGTGTTAGTATAAAGAGATCGTATAATAAATTAATAATAATACATGATTTATGTGTTTATTAGTGATAATAATTTAACATCTTCGTACCATTTTCTTGTTTGCTGACGTCAGATTGGTTTCGAAGTTCCAAAGTGCTTCAGCCTGCATGTTCTCCAATTCCAGTAGCCTTCCATTGACCTTGTGTAACCACGTGACAGCACTGTGTCTTGAGTCCAGGGCCGTTTCCTTATTTCCTATAAATTAGGAATATACATGTATTGCAATGTACATTAAATAATTAAATGATACAATTTTATAAAAAAAAATAAATGGGGGGTTTTGGGGTTTTTTTTTGGGGGGGGGGTTTGTTTTTAGGGGAAGGCGGCATCATGGGAACCTTATGGTAGGATTGGGAAGCATATATTTATAAATATTTATTTTAATATTAAAATAGAAAGTCGTAAGCTGCAACATTGTATTGGTGTTAAAAGGACTGATAAATTTAGTTTTCTATTATTTTGATACTGAGGTCACCCTTTCATAATTCACTTATGGTGTGTGTATGTGTGTTTGTAGCTGGCTGTCCATGTGTCTCTGTGTGTGGTAATTGTATGTAAAGAGCATAGGGGATAAAATAAATCCTCTATGGCCTAACAAATTATCTCTCATGCCGTTGCTGGGACTCGAACCTATGGCACCGAATCGCCCGCAATTCCCAAACCACCACGATACCCGCTCGGCCACCGAGACATTCTTAAAAAACCCAGAATGTTTAATAATGGAATAAATATTGTTTAAAAACCACACACAAAAAAAACATAACAGGTAAATTAATGTTTTTGCGAATACCAAGTAACTTACCATTCAGTGATTTCAGGTAATCCAGCAACACATTCTTTAGCTGGACTTGCGAATTTTTCAAGCTGTATCCAAAAGTCACAAGGCACATACAGAGTAACACCGTTAGTCGATTCATAGTAGTAAATTTGAATGCCTGCAATGTTAAATATTATAATATTTTATTTCCAGTAATTGCTAATCGATATATGCAGAAGATATTGAGACTTACATTAGTACTGAAAAGGAGCATATGGATAATATAAAAGATTTTTTTTTTCCAAGACATTTACAAAATCCATCATGTTTTTAAAACATAATTTCCTGTCTCCAATCCCGTAGACAGTGATAAGAAAATATATTAAATTAAAACCAACCAAAAATCTATACTGATGGAAAGAAAAAAGGGAACAAATGGTATTTGAGATCAAATTAAATTCACTACTAGTGTAGTTATGCCTTTACAAAGTACAAAGATGTATTGTGGGATTGAAAGCCAGTTCTGTGAGATTGTCTGCTAATAACACGATTAACTTCGCAATGCTATGGATGAGGGTTTGTTCCAGTAATAGTAAAATGTGTTTTGTTTAACGACACCACTAAAGCACATATATTTATTAATCATCTGCTATTGGATGTCAAACATTTGGTCATTCTGACATATAGTCTTAGAGAGGAAACCCACTAATTTTCACATTAGTAGCAAGGGATCTTTTATATGCACCATCCCACAGACAGAGTAGCACATACCACGGCCTATGATATACCAGTTGTGGTGCACTTACTGGAACAAGAAATAGCCCAATGGGCTACCGACGGGGATCGATCCTAGACCGACAGCGCTTTACTACTGGGCTGCGTCCCGCTCCTGGTTGCATTAAGAACTTGTTGTTATTACTAACTGTGTATCATTTTTCTATATCCATCAGTATTTTAGATGTTTTTATCCACTGAAGGTTCAAGCATAAACATTCATATTCCCACCTCTAAAATATTCCACTTGTATCGAATATTGAGGGCAAGGTGGAATACATTTTGAAAAATATATAGTTCAAATGCACAAATATAATTTTAATATAAAACAAAAAATCATAATGATAATCTTATTAAGTCATTATATCCACCCTCTTCCATGACCTCCTTTATTTAAAGAATCAGTTTTTAAATTTATATATAACAGGGGTTTGTTTTCTTTGAAAATATTTTAAATCGGATATAAATTCGATTTGCAATTATAAGCAATCTCTTTTTTATTTCGCCTTCATTCTACTACATTCATCCTTTCTCAATTAAAAATAAAATCAAGAATATTCAACAGAGCATTTTTAAATGTAGTTTCCGTACCAAGTTAATAACAAAATTTACTTTAAAAAAACAAAACAATTAACATGATTATGTCTTTGTTGAGTTTTTATTTTTATTATTTATTTATTTTATTTTATTTATTTAAAAAACTTTGTGGGGGGGGGGGGGAGCGTCGAGGCTGGAGCAGTTTTTGTTTGTTTATTTGTTGGTTGGTTTTCTTTTGTAAAATGTTTTATTTTTTTTATTTTGTGTATGTGTGTGGTCTTATATATATACTATGCACCTATGGCATGTCCGTGTTAAATGACGCGTTCAATAATGTTTCACTAACACGACGTTTATTATTCTGACAAGTCTTAATCATTACATACTCTGTTATAATTAAAATCTATTTCAGTCTACAAATATCAGTTTCATCTTCATTATACTGTGCTACATTTTTGGATTTTTTATTTTCTGCGAAAAACAACTAATTGCAATAAGGATTAAGAGACAGAGAGAGAGAGAGAGAGAGAGAGAGAGAGAGAGAGAGAGAGAGAGAGAGAGAGAGAGAGAGAGAGAGAGAGAGAGAGAGAGCTAGACAGACAGACAGACAGACAGACAGAGACAGAGGAGAGAGGAGAGAGAGGAGGGGACAGGGAGGACAGAGGAGGAGAGAGGAAGAGGGAGGGGCGGGAGAGGGGGAGAGAGGAGGGAAGGGAGGAGAGAGAGGGAGAGAGAGAGATGGGGAGATAGAGGAAGGAGGGGAGAGAGAGAGAGAGAGAGAGAGAGAGAGAGAGAGAGAGAGAGAGAGAGAGAGAGAGAGAGAGAGAGAGAGAGAGAGAGATCCATACAGACGCACATTTTGTAATTACATAAACCTAAATACAGATAACCTCTTAGGATAATAACATAGAGGAACCGAATAACAAGAACGTCATATCCATGATTAAAAAATGTATGCTGAAAGGATAAAGACCAAAAGAATTAATGAAGAAGAAAAAAGGTCGAAGAAGAAAAAAGGTCGACGACGGTATTATACTTAGAAACATTCGGTTACAGTATTAATATAATCCTCTGTATTTGAAAGCCCTGTCGCGGATCTGTCGAAAGAAGAAAGCATTAATCAAAGTGAAAAGTTAGTAATGAAATGAAATTTTGTTTTGCATAACCGTAAGTATTGTTTGTTCAGTGTCGTGACGTCAAGGGTTTAGGGTATTGTGGGTTTTAACTGGTCACTGCGGTCTGACCTGCGTTCCCAAGAAAGTGACAAAAGAAAACAACAACGTGGTATTCAGGGCCGTATCTAGCCTAAAATAAGGGGTGGCAGTATAAGAATCTAACGACCGAATTTACAAAGCCTTTTCAGGCACGGCGGAGCAGGGGTGGGGGGCAGGGGGTTCTAGCTCCACCTCCCAATAATTTTGAATCAAAAACATTATTGGTAGTAAATCTTAAGGCAGAGATGAATTTTACGGGGGAGCATATACCCTAACCCCCTAAAAACTTTGTTTTGCGCCCTCGATCTCAGTCAGCCCCCCCCCCCCCCCCTCCAATGTCTACTTGCTTCCGCCATGCTGCTGTTTATATTTTTAAAAAGAAGAGAAAAAGGTGCTTAAGTAGATGGTTTCGACCCCGAAAACGGTTTTAAACACACACACACACACCCTCTGCATACGCACCTGTAGAATATAATTAAAACATTTATTTTTCATCATCATTGCTATCATTTAATCAGGTTTACCCGGATCTGTTGTGGAACAGCTGTTACGAATGCTCCACTAACAAACAGCTGTTTCAAATGATCTCCACACGTCAGCAACTCGCTCATTGAACATCGTGTGTCGGTGCGACAGAAGTCAGCACAACGTGTTATACTGGGGGCGGGACGTACCCCAATGGTAAAACGCTCAATTGATGCGTGGTCGGTTTGGGATCGATTCCCGTCGCTTTTTTGTAACTGACTATTTATGACTGAATATCATAGTCTTTTTTTTTCTGGACTAACTTTAACCAGTCACTTTATTGTCCAAGTACCGGCCTCGGTGGCGTCGTGGTAGGCCATCGGTCTACAGGCTGGTAGATACTGGGTTCGGATCCCAGTCGAGGCATGCGATTTTTAATCCAGATATCGACTCCAAACCCTGAGTGAGTGCTCCGCAAGGCTCAATGGGTAGGTGTAAACCACTTGCATCGACCAGTGATCCATATCTGGTTCAACAAAGGCCATGGTTTGTGCTATCCTGCCTGTGGGAAGCGCAAATAAAAGATCCCTTGCTGCTAATCGGAAGAGTAGCCCATGTAGTGGCGACAGCGGGTTTCCTCTTAAAATCTGTGTGGTCCTTAACCATATGTCTGACGCCATATAACCGTAAAATAATGTGTTGAGTGCGTCGTTAAATAAAACATTTCTTTCTTATTGTCCAAGTATTGATTCGCTCAAAATCTGTGTTTAAAATACTTGCACTATATGCAATACGTTATCTTTTCAATCAACAATATACAAGCACGCTGGGGCGGGACTTAGCCAAGTGGTAAAACGCTCGCTTGATGCGCGGTCGGTTTGGGATCGATTCCCGTTGGTAGGTCCATTGGGCTATTTCTCGTTCCAGCCAGTGCACTACGACTCAGGCTCGTAGCCAAGGGGGGTGCGACGGGTGCGAACGCACCCCCCACCCCCCCCCCCCCCCCCCCCCCCCAAGAATTGGAGTTCCGCCAAAAAATGTATAATGTTTTTTATTTCCTGTTATAAGTATTTTAACGTTTACCCTAACAGATGGCTGTATTAAATGCTAGTTTATTCGAAACCATTAATGGAAGTCCGCCCTCTGTTATTATTTGGCTCGTCTATATAGAGCTCAAATATTAATTTCGGAAATTTCCGTAAATATTTTTTGGCCTAAAATGGTACATGTTACACGAATGATATTCCAAGGCGTCGTTATGGGTATATTCAATTGAGAACCAGTCTATCATGTAAGTAATTGTGACGCGCTATTTTGTCGACTCACAAACTACGACTATTATGATAACCTGAGCAAAGAGAGCAAAGCAAAAAACGTGCAGCCAAACGATAGACGCTTTTCTTACGAAAAAGAAAAAAGGTATAATATAACTGGTCAGTAAAATAAATACGTTTACGAAATATCTTCATCAACTACGATCACCCCAAGAATAAATAAATGTCAGTTAAATATGACTATTTACTTTGTTGCGTTGGACGAATTGATTTTTATATTGCATGTTGTTTAGAGATGAATTTATTTAACAGATGACACTGCCGAATGCGTTCTCAATTCAAACCGTGTCTGGCATATGATTGGTATCGGTACCGTAAATATGTTTAACATGTCATACATTTCATTCCGTCTCGAATAGTCTTTAGTGGAATTCGATTGTAATACCCTTGTCGAATTAACAATTAAGGAGGAGCAACTGACTTTAAATAAATATTCACAAAAGCGATTCGATGCCCTTAATACACTAAATAGAAAACGAAAGCTATGCGCAATACCAAAATTTAAACACATTGATGTTTGGGTTTTTGGGGGGTTTTACCACACGCAATTTAGTGATTCAGTTGTTTATTTTCTAGATTCCTGTTTTCACGAACTATGAATCCTTGTCTGTTAATGATAATATTATACTTATCATACAGCCCCTCACAGGCGTACGGGCTCCAATTTTTCACGGGGGTGGGGGCAGGCTGAGTTTTGCCCGAATTTAGAGGGTTGGTTTTTTGTGTGGGTTTTTTAAATGCCCGAATCTCGATAACGTTTATTCACATTTGCATTAAGCACTACCAAACAACTAGGCTATATAGGGTTGTAAACGAACCACTACGCATTTTACATGGATTACAATTAACGAGTATTAAAGTACAAAACAGAAATGTATTGTTTCACAGTGTAACTAGTTCTATTCACTTATATGCTGGTCTTAGAAAAAATTATGCGTCTCGCCCCTTGCTTCTGCCAAATCTGTCAATGATCGTATCCATATTTGAGTACGATCGCTCTGTTATGAGTGCGACACTGCTCAGTCGTACCAGGCCCATAGTCGAGCACAGGTAGGTTTTCACAGCGTGTCACACATTTAATGTAGCTAAAGTTTACTGCTGCTCTTGAAGTATTATCAAAAAATGTACGCGCTACGACATCAAAATACCTGAAATAAAATATTAAAAACCCATCACAAATAGCTCCAGAATGCACCCTGAGCATCTACATTTAAAAACATTTCTGGGAAGCATGCCCCCGAACCCCCCCCCCCCCCCCCACCCCCCAAACCTCTCGCGCCCTTATAAATATAAATTTAGTTCCACCCAACATCTCAACGCATTCCCACAAATATGGCTGGCTACGGGCCTGCGACTGGTATATCTAAGGTCGTGGTATGTGCTATTATGTCCGTGGGATGGTGCATATAGAAAACGTGCAAAAATCAGCCTGCATCCCCTACACAAATGTGTGCCTGTACGCCTATGGGAAAGACTTCCAAACGTTGCAGCATGCTTCTAATACTAATACTATCAATAACCCTAACCCTAACCCTAAATGAACTGAATGCTGGAAAGATCGGAAGTCTTACCCGCCTATGACCCAAATGACAGGATCGAATCACCTCGGTAGATCCATTCAACTGATTGGATTTTTTTTTGTTCCAACCAGTGCACCACAATTGGACAAAAACCGTGGTATGTGCTTTCCTGTTTGTGAAAAAAGTGCATATGAAAGATCCCTCGCTCTATCAAGAATGTAGCGGGTTTCCATTGATGACTACGAGTCAGAATTACATCTTTGACATCCAGTAGCCGATGATTAATTAATCAATGTGCTCCAGTGGTGTCGTTAAACAAAACAAACGTCTTTAGTGTCATTGTAATTAACATCGCTGAATGTTATTATTTCATTTCATTTCAACTTATTTCCGTGCTTATATCCAATTAAGGTTCAAGCACGCTGTCCTGGGCACACACATCAGCTATCTGGGCTGTCGGTCCAGGACAATGGGTTAGTTGTTAGTGGTTAGTGATTAGTGAGAGAGAAGAGGGTGTAGTGGCCTTACACCTACCCATTGAGCCCTTACAAACTCGCTCTGGGTTGGAGCCGATACCAAGCTGCGAACCGATGTCCCTACCAGCCTGCAGACCGATGGCTTAACCACTGCGCCACCGAAGCCGGTTAAGAATGTTATTAAAATCGCTTTTGAGGCGATTACAATAATATCTAACGTTTGATATAACTCACAATTTGTGGACAATAAATAAATTATAACATTCGAGGAGTGCCTTACAAAATCTTTGAAACTCGTTTAAGGAATAAAACAATTCCCAAACTCGTTTCGTAAATTTCGTATGGCTCATGCAGTAATTTTATGTTCGGTCGTTTTTTTTTACCATATGGCGGGACGTAACCCAGTGGTATAGCGGTCGCTTGATGCGCGGTCGGTCTGGGATCGATCCCCGTCGGTGGGCCCATTGGGCTATTTCTCGCTTCAGCCAGTGCACCACGACTGGTATATCAAAGGCCGTGGTACGTGTTATCCTGTCTGTGGGATGGCGCATATAAAAGATCCCTTGCTGCTAATCGAAAAAGAGTAGCCCATGAAGTGGCGACAGCGGGTTTCCTCTCTCAATATCTGTGTGGACCGTAACCATATTATGTCTGACTCCATATAACTGTAGATAAAATGTGTTGAGTGCGTCGTTAAATAAAACATGTCCTTCCTTCCGCTCCGATTGCCCCCCCCCCGTCCCAATCAGTGCACCACGACTGGGTAGTGGTATGTGCTGTCCTGTTTGTAGGAAAGTGCATATAAAAGATCCCTTGCTACTAAATGTAGCGGGTTTACTCCAAGACTATATGTGAGAATTACAAAAGATTTACATCCAGTAGCTGATGTTGAATAAAAGTTTGTTTTGTTCAACGACATCACTAGAGCACATTTATTTATTAATCATCGGCGGTTGGATGTAAAACATATGGTCGTTTTGACAGTTATAGAGAGGAAATCCGCTACATTTTCCATTAGTAGCAAGGGATCTTTTATATGCACCATCCCACAGACATTACACATACCACGGCATTTTGTATACCAGTTGCGGTGCACTGGCTGAAACGAAAAATAACCCAATGGGCCCACCGAAGGAGATCGATCTTAGCTGATGTTGGATGAATCAGTGTGCTCTAGTGGTTTGGTTAAACAAAAATAGTTGTTTAGTTATTCAGAATCATCATGTTATGTATTTTATGAAGAACTGCTGTTCTCTTGCCATTGTACAATAATTACAATAATTCCTTATACGCCAAGGGTGGCTCCAAGGAGGAGACAAGGGGACCTGCCCATCTCCCTAAAATAATTAAAGTCCTCCCTTTTTTAACAATTTGTTTTACAATTTTCATTTAAGTGCCCTTGTTTTTCAAAGAGTTGGTCCATGTACCTTTTTGTTATTGGTCTCCTACCTGGAATAACCACTGGGTCCGCCCTTGAATGCCGTTAGCTGATGACCGAACTAAAGTTTCAGGAACGATTTTACGAAGCCTGGGGAGGGGGCGGGGGGGGGGGGGGGGAGGGCTTAAACGCAGGTGTTTTTATGTATTTCATTTCAACTTATTTTCGTGCTTATATCCAATTAAGGTTCAATCACACTGTCCTGAGCACACACCTCAGCTATCTGGACTGTTTGTCCAGGGCAATGGGTTAGTTGTTAATGGTTAGTGGTTAGTAAGAGAAGAGGGTGTTAGTGGTCTTACACCATCCCATTGAGTCGTTAAAACTCGTTCTGGGTGGGAGTCGGTACAGGGCTGCGAACCCAGTACTCCAACCACGACACCACCAAGGCCGGTAAATGTATGTAGTTACATGCGTGTAAGACATAAACAGGTTTTGTAAATTTGGCCTCGGCGCGGTGGTGTCGTGGTAAAGTCATCGGACATAAGGCTGGTAGGTACAGGGTTCGCAGCCCGGTAGCGACTCCCGCACAGAGTGAGTTTTAATGACTCAGTGGATAGGTGTAAGACCAATACACCCTCTTATCTTTCAATAACGACTAACAACTAACAACTAACGCACTGTCCTGGACAGACAGCCCAGATAGCCGACGTGTGTGCCAAGGACAGCGTGCTTGAACCTTAATTGGATATAAGCACCAAAATAAGTTGAAATGAAATGAAAAGACGTAAACAGGCTTTGTAAATGTGGTCCTTAGATGTTGTCAAGCGTGTCGCCAAACTGACTGTGCTGGTACCACTGTGCTCAACAGCGTCAATGGGGGCGGCGAGGCGTGACTACCACTGACTGGTGACCTTTAAGATTGTGACATAAAGGGGAACGTATATCTGTAGGCCTACTTTCGCTAGGAGATATACCCTTGGCTTATCGCCTAATTTTTCAACAATGAGTAAACTTTATAAGTTAGCTTGTATAACTTACCCACGCAGCGTCTGATGGCACAGTTCAAGAATCAGCACATTAGTCATGTTTTAAGCCATCCCTGGAAGTTTAGACGTGTTATGTAGTTAACCAGCTTACCGCAAGCTCGTATGCGACGATTGTTAACTTAACTGCTACCGTACTGTACTAGTATACGTTTGTCCGCTTGCGAAAAAAAATCAATAGTGTTTATTGTACTTAGATCCGTGACTCGATACCAACAGGTGTTTTCATTTGCATGCTGGGCTGTGTTCATACAGCCGTTTTTCGCTAAACGTTCGCAAACTATTTTGACTGGCTTCCGTAGTGGTAATTCGGTTTATTGTGTAGCGTAAAAAGCAGTGTAGCGAACGTTAGCGAAAAGCGGTTGTCTGAACTTGCCCTTGGTCAACTCGTCCAAAAAAACAAAAACGAAAATGGTTTATTTAACGACACACTCAACATATTTTATTTACGGTTGTATGGCGTCAGACATATAGTTAAGGACCACACAGATATTGAGAGAGGAAACCCGTTGTCGCCACTTTATGGGCTACTCTTTTTAATTAGCAGCAAGGGATCTTTTATATGCAGTATCCCACAGACAGGATAGTACATACCACGGCCTTTGTCACACCAGTTGTGGAGTACTGGCTGGAACAAGAAATAGCCCAGCGGGGCCACCCACGGGGATCGACCCTAAACCGACCGCGCATCAAGCGAGCGCTTTTCCACTGGGCTTTGAAACAAAGCGACCGGCCTCGGTGGCGTCGTGGCAGGCCATCGGTCTACAGGCTGGTAGGTACTAGGTTCGGATCCCAGTCGAGGCATGGAATTTTTAATCCAGATACCAACTCCAAACCCTGAGTGAGTGCTCCGCAAGGCTCGATGGGTAGGTGTAAACCACTTGCACCGACCAGTGATCCATAACTGGTTCAACAAAGGCCATGGTTTGTGCTATCCTGCCTGTGGGAAGCGCAAATAAAAGATCCCTTGCTGCCTGTCGTAAAAGAGTAGCCTATGTGGCGACAGCGGGTTTCCTCTAAAAATATCTGTGTGGTCCTTAACCATATGTCTGACGTCATATAACCGTAAATAAAATGTGTTGAGTGCGTCGTTAAATAAAACACTTCTTTCTTTCTTTTTTGAAACAAAGAGTATTTAGTTGTCGTCGTCCTCCGTGTCCGAGTCGTATGCTTCTTTGTGGAGATATTTTACTGGATCGACTTTTATTGCGCGCCCGTCACTTTTCAGTTTCACGAAAATATTGGTGTCACGTGTCCAAGCTGCGTCCACATTTTGGTCTTCTTTTAAGTGTTTTAAGTAGGCGAGGTTTTTGGCAGTTAAATCTTCAGCAATCCCTATTCCTGATCCCTTTAGTTTTCGTCTGTTGTAGAGAGCCTGTTGCTTATGTAGTCTAGACAAATTTTACTATCATCGGGCGTGGACTCCCTTCTTTAAAGTTTCCGAGTCGATGTGCAATATTAATGTCTGTTATTTTAACATTCACATCAATTTTTTTCAATACACCTACCGCCAGTTCCATTGACTGTAGTAGTAGAGGGGACTGTATGGGGGCATGACCTACTGACCCGACCTACTGACCTACTTAGACTAGACCACCGAGTGTATAAAAAGTAGCACCATTCTGAGCTGACCACTTACCTAAATAACTAGATATTCATACTCCCCCAGGGGGCCCAGGGTGGGACCGGAAGGCATACCTATCGATACTCGTATAACTGTTGTGAATGAATGGTACCTACTACCTAAAAATTATCATATGCAAAGCACTAGGCTTTTTTAAAAACTACACTCACACTATAAGGGAAATCCCCTTCAAATTAGATAGCTAGAGTAACTAATAACCCCCCACCTCCTTGCATTCACTATGCAATTCAAGGAGGGGGGGGGGGGGTGAGTGGCTTTGATCAGACGTTGGAAACATAGAATAAAGACTCAATACAATAAGAACAACCATAACACAAAAAATAGGTAAACACGAACACGGCACTCTCAGCATATCATAGGGTGCATTGACTAATGATAACAATGCACCCGTCCATACGCAAAACCAAATAATGGCCCAGCACATACTCCAATAAGGAGTCGGACCAAAGAAACCGGCTCCGAGTACACCACTGCACTGCACCCAGAAGGGACTGGACAAAAGAATACCAGCCCCTTCCCCAAAACACAAAATAAAACTTTCCTTGGCGCTGGCAGGAACTTGGGCAAAACGGACGAACCTACTCCACCTCCACGGCAACAGCATCGGCAACAAGCTTCCAACATCAAGCTCTCCACCAACGCCTCTACCTCGTCCAACATACACAAATTGCTCGAGTCTCCCTTGGGTTGTCATGCCACGATCAGAAGAGATCGCCCTTTCTAAGGGCCCTATGGGCAACCTAGGGAGACACCCTACAGCACCAAGACGGTCATAATAAAGAGACACTTTCGGAATACTAAAAGCAAAACCTATTGGCTGTCTTCACTATTTCAATTAGAACGACCATCAAAATTGCACCAAATTTCCTTCATGTAAAACGCGCACCTCTTCCTCTTTGACATAATCCTACGGGACTTTCAAAATTCCATAGCACCAAATACCCCCCTGCCTGTCACCAACATTGGACTGCTGGTGCTCCCTTGCACTTGCCAGTGCAGGCGTTCCCTCCCCCAACCCTTCCCTGTCCTGGACAGAGGGAACCGACCAAGGCCGGTCTCTGTGGCCAGGATAGGCGTGTGCTACAACAGCTTGCTCTGAATGTGCACGTAAATCTCTTTGTCATTGTCATTGTCATTGAGATGAATCCATTCCCGCTCCAGCTCTCAGCCTAAGATGTCCTTTGCCGCTAAGCAGCTCCAAGTCGCGCCCTGCTCTGTCGATCTCACCCCCCCCCCCCCCCCCCCTCACAGAAGAGCGGGAGGGCTTACGTTACACTAGTGTAAGTAAGCCACCAACCCAAACCAGCGACCAGGAAGAGAAGACGCCAGCGACGGAAGAAGGTGACGCGCACGGAAGAAACGGTACGGGGGGGGGGGGGGGGGGGGGGGGGGGACCGAAGCCGGTGGCTACTCCGCCGGTAGAGGTTCCTTCGCCGCCGTTGACACCGAAGACGCCGTCACCGCCGCACCGCAGACCGACGAGACCACATCGGATCGAAGTGGACCCGCCGGCCAGCCCTGACGTCTGTACCTCCCCGGTTCGACAACCCCACCCGCCGGCCCTTTTAAGGGCCAATATTATGGCGCCGCTGGAAGGGATCGAACCGGTGGTCGCACCAAACCGACCCAGTGCAGAGAGATACCGCCCAGCTGGAAAGCTGGGATCGGTCACATCCGCTGTTAGACGCTGGGTCAACCAGATAGGGACGAAGCCCTTGGTCGTGTACGCCCCAACACTGGAGCTGCTGCCTACAACACCGACCAGAGGAATATTCCCGCACCGGCACGACAGACAACGGGGCAGCTTCCACATCAACAGCGTGGAATCCCGCACCGGTGCACTGAGTACCATGCTGACGACGGAGCACGACGGCATATACCAGCAGGCATACGTGGGGGAAGGCTCCACACACCGTCAGACCCACGACCATCTTCATAAATCAAGGCTAATATATTCGTTCCTCGTAATACGAGGAACGACGAGGAACGAATATATTAGCCTTGATTTATGAAGATGATCCACGACATGCTGCGCAGGGTGTTCGCGCAGCACTACGGGGACATCGTCAGCAGGTACCAGAGGGAGATGCATCACCTCCCCAACAGTGACGCCTGAACACCGCACCAACCCTTAAGGCTAACCTGGTTCGTATAGGTCGGTACGTTTAGGCTTAAATTTTAAAAATCCGACACCTTTAAATTTTTGGCCGAACCGTCTTAATTTGCGTTCAATCACCAGCAATATTTTGGACATAACGCAACAAATTACTTCAACTTTTTGGCTTAATTCTCCTTCTGAGAAATTTCAAAATTATTACCGCCGCCTCTTCCGCCTCTTCCGGTCTTCGGTGCTCCTTGTGCCAAGTCGTAAGCGAGAAGACAACCACCCCCCCCCCCCCCCCCCCCCCCCCCCCCCCCGTCTTGGACGGAAGAGCTTGCTTCGCAAGCACTTGCGCCCACGACAGGCGTGCGCTACAACAGCTTGTTCTGAATGTGCACGTTAAACCCTATGACCTGACCTGACCTGAGCTGAACCACAAACATTGCAGTTGTTAGACAACTGTATTGGATTGCGACTTCGACTTATCATTATTTGATTGTGAGAGAAAAAAGTAAGTATGTATTGTATTTTATAAATTTAACTACTATAGGGGGATGAGTAAGTATTGGTAGTAGAACAATAAAATTTCTTTACATAATTATACGGGGGATAACAAAGTTGTATTTAACGATGCAAAGGTGATGCGTTTATTATGGAACTCAGAAATGTGTCCTCTAAATATACGAAATCACATTTTAATATAAATAAAAGTTTTACCAGCGAAACGTACGTTATTTGGAGACTGAACACCATTTTTCGCATATCACAGGAATGCTTTTGTCGCACTCGACACAGCTACAAAATAATTTCTGTCCAAAACCAGTATACTGGAGAGAATGAAACAGTTAACAGACTCTACTTTCCTAATCAGCCGACGGTCGAATTGCTATACCCAGGTTATTATTGGCCAAACATCATAACACAGTTTTATTTTATTTTTTTATTTAAAGTGTATCATGAAACTCTTGCAATGACCTAATGATCATTGCAAGAACTCGTTTTTGTTCCTGTCTGTCCCTGAAAAAGAAAAAAAACCCATTAAAGCCGCACACCCTAGTTCCATCCAGCGAAAATAAATTATAATTTGGTTAATCTACAAACCTGTAGCACACTTAGATCACGTTTTTATCGAATGGAGTGAAAAAGCAGGTTTTATATCGATAAATACCATGGGAATCCCCATGTCCCAATTGTTTGAAATAATTTTGAAAGTTAGTATTCTGATGTCACCGGTAGATGTCGCTCGAAGCACAACAATGCCTACGTCACGACAAATTTCACAGAGTGCGCACAGACTTGGGGTGCGTTCCTTTCACCTCTCCTGGACATGTTCCAACTGTACTGTCCTGGGGCCCTATTTTCGAAGCCATCTTAGCGCTACGAAATCGTAAAACCGTCGTAGGTTGTGACGTCAGTACAGCGCACGCCATAGTGACGTCATAGCTTACGATGATTTCACGATTTCGTAGACTAAGATAGCTTCGAAAATATGGGCCCTGGTTGTATCCCCTTTCCAGATATCGTAAGACTTAGCAAAATTATTGGTTTTAAGGGTTTGTAACGTTTTGTATTGAGATACTTACTTGTCTGAACTTTATTGTTACTGAAAATGTTCACGAACTGTGAAGAAAAATCTCACAAGCAAACGACAACAAATCGGATGTCGACTGCGCGAACCGTGCACGAGAAAACAAACCGAACCAAAATGATAACGGTCACGTGGTATACCAACGTCTGTGACATTGAAATGGGAATGTCCCCTCTAAAAATAGATTAGACCTTGTCTGCTCAACGGTTTTTTCTCAGAGGCCCGTGGCATTTTATGAAATACGAAAAATGCATTTTGTGGTATTACAAAACACCAGGATTACCAGGATTACCAAAAAACACTTCAGGTGAATGGAAATGTATATTCTAAATAATAAACGGTAAGTAAAGTGCAATTTTATTTGTGAAAAAATGGGTTTAATAGCGAAAAACAACGGCGTAATGGTTAACAACTAGGGCGTGTCCCTTTAAGACTGGTTGCCGTTTTGCATTACGCTTACATTACTATTACAGTAACACCTTTGGGGAGCCAGTGTACAGAAAAAGAAATCGCGTTATTATTTAACTTACTTCAATAAAATGATATCGGTTGGTATATTAATGTCATGGATGCGTCATATAATAGATTAGTGGTGGCCAAATATCATTTAGTCAAATGTTGTATGTGAACGCCAAAGGAAAGAAGACAACTGTCGGTTCGGGTTGGGGTTTTTTTTATTTTGTTTTTTTTTACGATCGTAGCGTCGTTCTTCTGTTATATAGTCATGCTTTCATCCACGGTGTCAAAATTGCATACATCGCCATAGAATCGATGCCTGCCACTTAGGAACATAAGTCTGTGATATTTAAAATATCTTTGAAATGAATACATAAACTATTCGAGTATGAAAAATAAGAAAGAAAAATTTCATATATGGCTTCAGTTTACTCGACATTTTCATTGGTCGGTTGTTGACAATAGACACACGCCCGCGGCCTTGGTAATGGCACAAAACTAGATAAAACGGAGCTCAGGTTGAAATGAGTGATAAAGATATTTAATTCTAAGAATGTAGAATGCAATAAGAATTATTTGCTTAAAAAAAAAATTCCAGTTAATTTGAAAAATATTCCGGATATTTGGCATCAATTCCGAAATTCCGAGTACGTGGTGAAAATTCCAGAAAGTTGGTCGGCCTGCAATCATATTAAAGGGACATTCCTGAGTTTGCTGCATTGTAAAATATTTCCGACAAATAAAATATTTCTACGATTAAACTTACATATTAAATATATTTTCTTGTTTAGAATATCAGTGTCTGTATATTCAATGTGTTTCTGGTCGTCTTAATATTTGTAAGAAGCCCAAACTGGATCTCGTCTTCAAATAATTATGTACGTATGAAAAAATATATATTTTAGGATAAAATGAAATTTACGCTAGTACAAATATTACAACGATCAGAAGTACGTTTAATATACAGCCACTGATACGTTATGCAGGAAAATATATTTGACATGTAATTACAATCGTTAAAAAGTCTCTGTTAGTCGATAACATATTAAAAATTGCAGCAAACTTAGGAATGTCCCTTTAATTATATAGGTTTAAAAATGTCCCCCGATTTAAAACTGCCTACAAATAAAACATGACGCGACAATAAATCACGACGGGAGGAGGCAGGGGCCTAGCTTCCATATACGCAGGTATGCAGCTGCGTACCACCTGAGATTACAAACATTTTTGTTTTATTAAAATATATGATGTAAATACGTGTATGCTCTATGCCAATAGTGTTTTATTTCATCGCCGAAAAAAGTCTGCGTACCACCTGAAAATCCTAAGCTAGGCCCCTGGGAGGATAGGTTTACACCTTCCCTAGAGGTGGAATTTTGTTTTCAGTTTATTCCGGTAAAATACACATTCCATTCCATGGTTTTTTCCAAGGTGATAAGTCGTATGTCTCAACCATGGATCCAGTTCGATTGAAAACTTCTATGACGCTGAAATAAACAGAAATATTTACATTAAATTCACACATTGATAAACGCAAATATAGCTCGAGTACTCTGACGTTAAGAGAGCTAGACGGACATTTGGACAGTTATTGACGGTTAGAGAGAGGGTTGATAACTGTTGTCCAACTGTCCGTCTAGCTATCTTACCGTCAGAGTACTCGGACTAACTCAAATACTACACACACGCAAACATACGCGCCTGTACACACATATACATACTGTACATACATATTATACATCTATACATACTTACATTAAAACAAACAAAAACAGACACACAGTACATACATATCCGTCTATATCATGTCCACTGTTTCATGCACCTACGTAAGCGGGATCGACCGCTTAGCTTGTAAGGTCACATTCATATGCATCAGTTAAAATTAACGATCATTCCTTTTTAACAATGACTCGGTAGTCGAACTAAAACAAAATGCTATTTTACCCAAATATCTGTATAATTTTTACTCCAATATTGGTATCATTTTTGCCCCAGCACTAGCGGGTACCCCCCCCCCCCCCCCCCCCCCGCCCCTGTCTCGTACGTTTATGTGTAATAGTAAAACCAGGCTTACATACAATATATAGATATTCATACATCAATACATACTAGCCAGTGCCACACTTTTTTTATTGGTGTACTGCCTGGGTGTGTTGATACGCTGCTATATCAGTTGTATTAGTAAACGTCAACATTATCGGCAATAATAATTGATTTGGCATATTGCAACCTGATGGTCGTTCAATAACTGAACTTACTGAGTGCACGGTTTGACAACGTACCTGCGATGACTCGTTAATACGTAGAGTTTGCCGTCTTCGTAGTGGAGCATCCTGTGCCTGGCACCATCCTGATTCGGTTTAGCCAGGAACACTTCCGTTGTCTTAGTATCAAAGTTTACAGCATGCACAGTACCCATCCTGTCCACGGCGTACAGTGTTCTGCCTACAACATCCAATTGGGAATGATAATTGTTTAATCAATGATAATATGTATACATGTATATATCGGGTTGAGGGTGGGTTTTTTAAATTTTCTTGTTAGGGGGTTTTTGTAGGGGTTTTTTTGTTTGTTTTTTGGGGGTGTATATTTTCCATTAGGTTTTTTAAATTATTTTATTTCTGCTGTTTCTGGTATTTGTTTTGTGCTTTGTTGTCTGTGATGTGCGTTTATGTGTGTGTGCTTGCGTGTGTGTGTGTGTGTGTGTGTGTGTGTGTGTTTATTTATTTTTATTATTTATTTATTTATTATTATTATACAAAATATCAATTTCGTGTTAAAAAGAAATTGTTGTAATTAACTTATTTACCATTTAGCATAGCACGCTCTATTTACCGCGTGGCTTATCGGAACATGGGATTCTGAATAAAAACATTTGTCTAATCTAACGATTTTTTTTGCTGTTTTGTTATTCATGCTTTCATGCATATAGTGAAAAAAAAAAAATCCTACCCAAGTCATTAATTTCCAGTAAGAAACCTGTACCAGTTTTGATGTGGTGACGTACATACGCTAAGGGAAGGAACTCTCAGTTACCGCGGGTGTTGTGATTTTTTAGTATGGAGGCCCGTTATGGACAACATGTTAATAAATGTTACTGTATTTATTGAGCGTGTACATCAAGCAAGTCCTGGTGTGAATATCACCAGAATTTGTCCATTTAACGTCCTATTATCATGGTTAAAGGTACCTAAAACCAATAACTTAAACATTCTCGTTACAAATAATCTGAACTAATCCTGGAATGCAAGATATTTTAAACTGGAACAAATCATAAACTTCAATATACAGAACAGTAACACTGTAGAAACTTGCTGGGTATAGTATGCATGCAATGAAGGCACAGAAACGTGCTGTCCGCCCTTACAACCTTGGTATCACTGGAAAATATAAAAAGTTTCTAGTGATCACCTTTATCACATTGTACCCACTTGACACTCACAAGATTTACACACTCTGTGTGCCGGAAGAGAAAACTTTACAAATTACACAGCATTTCGATTCCTCCAAATCAGACCCTTCACTTTCCTCATGGGAAATTGAATTGTTTTCAATGAGGTGGATGGTCCAGGCTGGGGTGATGAAGGTAAGTTTTTGTGTTCTTTCCAAATATCATCTTTTCAGTGCTTTGTTTACTTTTATTTTATTTTATTTATTTATTTATTTAAATATTATTATCAGTACCCCTTATTATTTATAGTTGTGCTTATAATAAATATTTTGACGATCTCGCTCATTCTCTACGTGATTCAGTCAACCAACAATGTGTGACGTTACAGTTTCATGTTAATATTATGTGGCCTTTATGTGCCTCCATACAAGCCGTAACACGTCATTACAAAAATGTTCGGCTGGTCAGCTGACAAGCCCAAATAGCAGACGACAGGCCTGGGACACGTGGGAAGTCGGAGTGTGAATTGGAAGGAAATAATAAAAAAAATTGCAAGGTTTGTGAAAATGGCGCATGATTTATATTTGTTTTTATAATTTGCAAAAGAACGGAACATTTCACACTGATTTGTTCGTATTTGTTATAAACACTTCCTTCTGTCTATTTGCATGTGTCAATAAACGCTAAATGGGCCTCCAAATGTTTATTCCAAAAATAGCTAAGCCCGCGGAGACTGCGAGCCCGCGGTAACTGCGAGCCCGACTATACCACAAAATGAATTTGTAATGAAAGTACAGTAAAATATCTGTCATGTATTGCGAATGAAACCAAATAATTGTGCCGCAATGTCCTGTCGTGTATAATATATAGAATTCCAGTGCTGAATATAGAACTCACCGTCTTCGTCATATACCATGACACGGATGATATTGAATGTTCCAAACTCTTTCAGAATACGTAGATCGGTTCCGTCGTAATTCATCTGCATTATGTAGCTCACGTTAAACCAAATGGTGAAGTAAACCAACCTACAATTCAGAAAATATTGATAAGAAAGTTTGTTTTGTTTAACGACACCATTGGAGCACATTGTTTTATTAAAGGAGGGGACAATTAAGGCATTTGGCCTGGTATGCATATTCAACGATATATAATGCACATTATTGTTTAATATCAACACGTATAATCGTATAGTTAATTAATAAAACGGAATGAATGAATGAATGAATGAATGAATGAATGTTTAACGACACCCCAGCACGAAAAATACATCGACTATTTAGCGTCAAACTATGGTAATGCAAATAAATAAAGTGATGATCAACATCAATATAAAAACTCAAGATTTAAATAAAAACAGTGTAAAGAACTGTGCAAAAATACAAAATTTTAATATCACAGATAGATGCTGACTTTTACTCAAAATTTCAATTGTATTAATTGTGCTGTATTGGCCATTCTCAAAGAGAATGTTACACCCCTGCACCACGGTGAGGTTACAGCACACGCAGGGGAATAAAACGGTTACATGTGACGGCTATTATATATAACGGGCTCAACCATTTTGTACCATCCCAGTGAATACGCCCTCTGGCGAGCTGGTGGTTACGTAATATCTAACGTGTCACGTCAGGAATTAGTCTTCGAACTGAAGAAACAAAACATACCTGATTTTTGCGGATGCATCGCAATGTTCTGTAGTAAAAGCCATCCCAGTAAACCAGCAACAATTATATATTATTTTTCAATACAAAATAAACCATCATTGTCAAAGTGTTGAAATAACTGTATTATGTTTTGTACATAAATTAACCCATGTACTGAAATAATAATCGGAGTGTTTTCTTGGTTAATTGGTCTCTTCTTTCCGTGGCCTATACCTGTGGTTCCTGATTGGTAAGTGTATATTTAGACGGTCCCCAGACACTGTGTCTAGACACACTAAAAAGACGTGCCTCTTTTATTAAGATCACAGGGTATTGTGCGATAACCGCATGGATACCCCTCAAATCGTAATGGACATTATCAGCCGTCCTGCTTTATTACTGTAAGTAATTATGTAAAACCCTTGATTAAGTAGACTTTCCCATCTAAATTCACAAAACTGCCAATTACGTCGTCCCAAAAAAGGAAAAGTATCACTTGGGTATCGTGAGTGGTCATTTTTGCTCGAACGTACCCTACCAATAGGCCTAATAATATGCATTTTTTCTTTGGATTTAAAAAAAATAAAAAATGTTATAACTCCCATTTCGTTCTATTGATGCAAATTGAAACATATTTAGTTAAATAGTTTATTATACTATCAAGTCATTTATGTTGTTTTACAAGTCAGGTTGATGAAAGCGAAGCGCCTTGTCGTAAATTAGAGCATTTGTTTCCACTGTGTATAGAGGAGATAGACGGAGCTGACGTCACTTCGCCCCAAGCTATACCATCGGAAGTCACAAAAACGAAACAAAATGGCCGCCCCCACTTAGCAGGAATAATGATTGTTTTTTATTAACCCTAAAATTACGAGTTTTTCATTTGTTAAAGTGTCAGTATGTCTTGGTGGTCCGGGTATGCATCTTTCCAACACATAAGGCTCTTGTTTGAGTTGACCCTACCTTTAATCATCGGCTGTTGGATGTCAAATATTTGGTAATTTTGACAAATAGTCTTAGAGAGGAAACCCGCTACATTTTTCCATTAGTAGCAAGGGATCTTTTATGTGCACCATCCCACAGACAGGGTAGCACATACCACGGCCTTTGGTATACTAGTCGTGGTGCACTGGTTGGAACGAAAAATAGCCCAATGGGCCAATCGACGGGGATCGACCAACCGCGCATCAGGCGGACGCTTTACCATTGGGCTAAGTCCTGCACCCCACCCCCCCCCCCCACCCCACCCACCCAAATATTAATAATGCTCCACCAACTAGTGTGCATAATGTAGACGACCACATTCTGTAACATGAACTCGCAGAACAGATTATGTTTTGTGGGGAAAATGAGAATAGTCCACTATTTTGCTCCCTCCCCCCTATTTTGCAAAGTTTGTTTATTTGTTATGCTTTTTGTTGGGGGTTGTGAAGATTTTTTGGTTTTGTTTGTTTGGATTGTTTTTGGGGGGGGGGGTTGGGGGGTAGATGAAATATTTATAGTCAGAACTTTCAGAAAAATTAATAAATAAATAAAACATGTGCTTATAATAATTTATTAAATGGTTTCAAAATATTGTTACGGCAAATTAGAAAATAAAGCAAAATCCCTAGCCAGGTTCTCACACCAACCACAACCCCATCCCAAACCCCCCCACCCCCACCCCCAACTCACATATACACACAGAAAAAGGCAACCGACGATAAACTTGCTTTCTTTTCAAATTAGTTTTTCTTCTTTTTTCTTCTTCTTCTTCTTCTTCTTCTTCTTCTTCTTTTAAATCACCCCTGCGCGTGCTGTAACCTTACCGTGGTGCAGGGGTGTAACATTCTTTTAAATCACCCCTGCGTGTACTGTAACCTCACCGTGGTGCAGGGGTGTAACATTCTCTTTGAGAATGGCCAATACAGCACAAATTGAAGTTTAGAGTAAAAGTCAGTATCTATCTGTGATATTTGTGTTTTTGCACGGTTCTTTACACTGTGTTTTTATTTAACTGTTGGATTTTTATATTGATGTTGATCATCAATTGTTTTTTCCATTTACCACAGTTTGACACCCAATAGCCGATGTATTTTTCGTGCTGGGGTGTCGTTAAACATTCATTCATTCATTCATTCATTCTTTTAAATCATGTGTCATTGAACATAGCCAGTTGTGGTTGTCAGCTCTCACAGCCTCATTGAACTCGGATCTTACGTGTCTCCTATAGCAGATCTGAGATAAACCAACGGTGTCCTGTATTTAAATGATCGTCCATTATATAGGGCGGCACCTAGCCTAAACTAACTGGGAGGGGGATTTAGCTCAGTCAGCTCAGTGCTCGCTTGAGGTGCTTGCGTCGCAGGATCGAACCACCTCGATGGATCCAGTCAACTGTTTGGGGTTGTCTCGTTCTACCCAATGCACGACAACTGGTCAAAGACCGTGGTATGTGCTTTCAAGTCTGTGAGAAAGTGCAAATAAAGGATTTTTTGTTGCATTAGGAAAAAAGGTTTCCTCTTATAACTACTTATCAGAATTAGCAAATGTTTGACATTCAATAACCGATGATTAATTAATCAATGTGTTCTAGTGGTGTCGTTAAACAAAACAAACGTTTTTAAAATAACTGGCAGGGGTCAGTAAAAGAATAGTGAGGGCATATAATAAAGGGACGTTCCAGCTTGACAAAAAGAGCTCTTTCAAACTAAAAATGGTACATGTTTGGAGGCAAGCTCCCCTTCCCAGCCCTCTTTCAGCAGCCAGGGTTTCTGTGGGTAGAGGATACGAAGGGTAAAATTACGTGCCCTAAATT